>NW_026733046.1:85000-335533 GCF_028476545.2 Physella acuta | reverse complement strand
TGCCACCCACCACGACATACCACCACGACGACATACCACCGCCACGACATACCACACACCACCACGACATACCACAACTACAACCACACCATAACAGACCACCACCAGACCATCACCACGACATACCACATCTACAACCACACCATAACAGACCACCACCAGACCATCAACCGCGCAACTACCATCAACCGAACTTTGACCCTAAAGCAATCATGAATGGAGCACCTCGTGCAATTAAAAAAATCTCCAACAATTCTTGTCGCACGACACGGAGCATGAAAGGTATTTTATATCCTCCATCCTGTGGGGGGACCTAAGATGTGTGTGTGTGTGGGGGGGGGGGGGGTGACGCGGCGTCAGGTCGAGCAGTATTGTAGCAGCCCCGCGAACCGTTTGATGAGAATTTCAGATATTGAGTTACACTCACACCTGAGTTTTTCAAACCGTATATTTTTTTTAAGAACGCTGAATGCTCATGTCGTCCTCTGTAGTTTTGGCAGATTGTGGGGCGCCAAATTTATTCGGGTGGGGGGTGATGTGGGGGAGGTGTAAGGGGCGGGGGGGTGCAAGCTTGCAGACGCGTGGTGACGCGGGAGACTTGGATACGTTGTTTTCATTTGACGACTGCTTATGACGCTAGAGCCTAGCTTTTGCCCCCTTGGTTTGATTTATGCGCTAAAGTTGCCCCCCCCCCCCTCCTAGATTTGATTAAAACAGGGGCAAATAACCACGGGGGTTCTAAAACACAAGTTGATGTAAACCCTGCGACAGGTGAGGAGCAGGTAATCAGATCTGCTACCTGGGGTCAGGCTGGGGTCAGGCGCGTTACCTGGCCGTATGTGCGCCTGTCTGTCAAGGTCACCTGGTCTGCTGGTTTGGCTGGCTGGCCGTGTGCGTGCTAAACTGGTCTATCTGAGTGGGGGGGGGGGGGGGGCTAGGTTCATCAGTTTTTAAATAGTGAATTCAGGGTGGGGGATAGGTAAACATTTGCGGTGCGCTGTCCCCACTCCACACACACACACATACACAAACACATACACACATATAACACAGACACACACAAAACACGCGCCACAACCATACAGAAACATACACACACAAGTAAGATGTGCACTTACAGGCTAAGCTGCTAGAAATGCCACCCCCCCCCCTCCCCTATATGCTTCCAATTTTGTGTGGATACGTCTTACAAAATCGTTCAAGTAATCTGCTGTAGTGTCAGGAGTGTTAGATCTGACAGATACCTGGTCTATGGAGCTGACAGATACCTGGTCTAGGGAGTAAAGCTGACAGATACCTGGTCTATAGATCTGACAGATACCTGGTCTATAGATCTGACAGATACCTGGTCTATAGATCTGACATATACCTGGTCTATAGATCTGACAGATACCTGGTCTATAGAGCTGACAGATACCTGGTCTATAGACCTGACAGATACCTGGTCTATAGAGCTGACAGATACCTGGTCTATAGACCTGACAGATACCTGGTCTATAGAGCTGACAGATACCTGGTCTATAGATCTGACAGATACCTGGTCTATAGAGCTGACAGATACCTGGTCTATAGAGCTGACAGATACCTGGTCTATAGACCTGACAGATACCTGGTCTATAGATCTGACAGATACCTGGTCTATAGACCTGACAGATACCTGGTCTATAGATCTGACAGATACCTGGTCTATAGAGCTGACAGATACCTGGTCTATAGAGCTGACAGATACCTGGTCTATAGACCTGACAGATACCTGGTCTATAGAGCTGACAGATACCTGGTCTATAGAGCTGACAGATACCTGGTCTATAGAGCTGACAGATACCTGGTCTATAGACCTGACAGATACCTGGTCTAGGGAGCTGACAGATACCTGGTCTAGGGAGGGACCCTAGCCTGACGTGGTTTGACTTGAGGACAGCCATTACCCTAAGGACCAACCAACAGCTGAGGTAGCCCGAGATTTCACAGCCGATAAGTGTCACGTGGTACCCTTTATGATTCTCCACAACGATACCTACTTATTACCCCCCCCCCCCCATGCAATATCTATGATTACATCCCACGCTCGCGACTGTCAAGTCACGTGACACACCTCACACGCGCCACAACTATCCCTCCCCCACCCACAATCCCCTAAGCCATGCCCCCCCCCCCACCCCTGCACTTGATAGAACGCCACCTATGACGCACACATCGTCCAATCAACCGCGGTCTAAAATTAGCCTACTTCAGTCACGTGACAAACTATCTTTTTTTTTTTCAAATTTGACCTCACAACAGCCACGCTTCAGCCATTGTCCATCCTGGTAACACTGGGGTGGGGTGGGGGGGGGGGGGCGTTGAAATTAAAAGAATAAAGCCTAAAATAATGGCGCCATCTCCCTCCCCCAGGCTTTGTTTTCTAAAAAATATTCCAAGCCTGTCCGAGGGTCAGGGGTCAGATCAATGACTGAAGGACGACGAGGTGAAATAAGAAAAACGACTCATTCATCTCCCCCCCCCCCCTTTGTTTCTGAATCGTCGTCAACGTTGCCCTCTTCAATTGTATTTTCATTTTCTTCACCACTTTTGTTGTGACCTAATCTCTTAACACACGCCCCCCCCCCCTTCATTCCTTTACCCCTGGGTCAAGTTGCGGCTATGTTAGGTAACGTGGTCCTCTATGGTCCTCTTGTGGGGTGCCCCCCCCCCGGCGATTACCTGACCCTGGCGACACAAAGGTGGGCGGGCGCCATCTTGGCGTGTTTGTGGGCGTGTCTTAGACGGCACGTGCTCTCAGGGGTCAGCTGCAGAAGTTGTGAGCAAATCTGGGGGTCAGAGACCCCTAAAGGGTCAGTACTGTTTGTTTAGATCTAGGGTCAGTACATGCACGTTACATCCAGGTGGCAGTACCACATGTTGTTGAAGGTTGCTGTTTATTCAATTCAACAAGATGAGTTCAGTTGTCAACACTTTTTAGCGCAATTTCCATTCTGGAGAATTGCGTTTATTAACCCGTCATTTCTGGATGTATGAATGAATGGATGGATGGATGGATGGATGGATGTGTGTCCGCAGCTTTAAGTCGCATCTCCTCCTCAACGAAGCAATATCGATGACTAGTTCCAAAAGCAATTATGTTAAGCAAGTTACGAGGATGAACATAGGCTATAAAAATTCCGGGTTTCTTTCATGGATTTCCCGGAAAAGCCAAAAAACCTCGAAAAAATGCAGTTTTTTGCCCATATCTCGGCAACCAGACCACTTAGCGACTTGAAACATGTACCAATCGATTCCTGCCATAATTTAGAACAATATTGCCGAAGAAAGTTTTCAAAAATATCCTTTCGTTCGGTCACAAAATTTTTTTTGAATTAATTAAAATTTGGACCGAATTAGTAGGCATTTTTTCCAACCACACCACACGCGTCATCACGTTCAATAGCTGCACCATCACGTTCTATGGCTTCGTCATCACGTTCAGTAGCTAGGCGCGCAATGGTTTTTAGTCATGTAACTCTATTGTAAATAAAACATGTAAAATACTGAAATTTTTTTTTAATAAAAAACGTTTTAATAACTAACCAATGGTTTTACTAACCCTGCTCTTGATTTACGCTACGACAGAGCTATTTTTAAATAACATAAGGAAATTGCGCTAAAATTGTCACTAGACTTTTTAATTAACTTGTTTTTTAATTCCCCACTCTCTACACACTCCATCACCTCACACTACAAGTTATCTGACCCCAACTACCCCCCCCCCCCACACACACACACCAAACGATCGTTCACACCCCTTTTATACCCACACCTTACCTTGGGGTAAAACTACATAAACACACAGACTTAAATTCAACTCACAAACACACTACCCCACATTACCCACACTACACCACACTACTCACACTACCCTACACTACTCACACTACCCCACACTACCCCACATTACACCACACTACCCCCACACTACCCCACATTACACCACACTACCCCACACTACCCCACATTACCCCACACTACCCACACTACCCCACACTACCCCACACTACCCCACACTACCCCACATTACCCCACACTACCCACACTACCCCACACTACCCCACATTACCCACACTACCCCACACTACCCCACATTACCCACACTACCCCACACTACCCACACTACCCCACACTACCCCACACTACCCCACACTACCCCACATTACCCACACTACCCCACACTACCTCTGTGTTCACCACACACTACCCCACACTACCCCACATTACCCACACTACCCCACACTACCCCACATTACCCACACTACCCCACACTACCCTATACTACCTCTGTGTTCACCACACACTACCCCTGTGTTCGACTAATCTAAACTAACCTTCTAAAGGATCATAACACATGCACAACGTAGGTGACATTTTGAAGCTTTATAAAACACATGAGAACATCATTAAATACATTTAATCAAGTTGGTTGATCTTATATTCTAGACTATTGAAACTTTAATCAAGTTAGTTGATCTTATATTCTAGACGATTAAAACTTTAATCAAGTAGGTTGAGCTTATACTCTAGACGATTGAAACTTTAATCAAGTAAGTTGATCTTATATTCTAGACGATTGAAACTTTAATCAAGTTAGTTGATCTTATATTCTAGACGATTGAAACTTTAATCAAGTTAGTTGATCTTATATTCTAGACAATTGAAACTTTAATCAAGTTAGTTGATCTTATATTCTAGATGATTGAATCTTTAATCAAGTTAGTTGATCTTATATTCTAAACGATTGAAACTTTAATCAAGTTAGTTGATCTTATATTCTAGAAGATTGAAACTTTAATCAAGTTAGTTGATCTTATATTCTAGACGATTGAAACTTTAATCAAGTTAGTTGATCTTCTATTCTAGACGATTGAAACTTTAATCAAGTTAGTTGATCTTATATTCTAGACGATTGAAACTTTAATCAAGTTAGTTGATCTTATATTCTAGACGATTGAAACTTTAATCAAGTTAGTTGATCTTATATTCTAGACGATTGAAACTTTAATCAAGTTAGTTGATCTTATATTCTAGACAATTGAAACTTTAATCAAGTTAGTTGATCTTATACTCTAGACGATTGAAACTTTAATCAAGTTAGTTGATCTTCTATTCTAGACGATTGAAACTTTAATCAAGTTAGTTGATCTTCTATTCTAGACGATTGAAACTTTAATCAAGTTAGTTGATCTTATATTCTAGACAATTGAAACTTTAATCAAGTTAGTTGATCTTATATTCTAGACGATTGAAACTTTAATCAAGTTAGTTGATCTTCTATTCTAGACGATTGAAACTTTTATCAAGTTAGTTGATCTTATATTCTAGACGATTGAAACTTTAATCAAGTGAGTTGATCTTATATTCTAGACGATTGAAAGTCGAGTTTAATCAAGTTAGTTGATCTTCTATTCTAGACGATTGAAACTTTAATCAAGTTAGTTGATCTTATATTCTAGACGATTGAAACTTTAATCAAGTGAGTTGATCTTATATTCTAGACGATTGAAAGTCGAGTTTAATCAAGTTAGTTGATCTTATATTCTAGACGATTGAATGTCGAGTTTGATGAAATGTGAGAAAACAGGACTGTCCTTTGTGTCCGAGGTGACAGGACAATGTCCTCTTTGAGTTTCCGGTGTCATGAAATTTACGCGAGTGTTATTAAAAAAATGAGGGCGGTCGATCTGAAATCTGCAAGACAGTGCTGATGTTCTGTGTCCAATTGGCCGAGGCTGCCGTCTGTGTCGTCTGGTGAGTAATGTTCCAGTGACAACAGACGGGCGCGCGTGGCTTGACCTCTAGGGCTGGGGGAAAGTAGGTCAAGGGTCAGAGAAAGAGAATGGACGACCACAAGGGTTAATTCAGAACAATAGGCAGGAGAGGGGGATGAAGGCCGTATGGCGTAGGGCCAGGCTAGGTGGGGGGGGGGGGGGGGTCCCTGGGTCCACTTGATAGGGGGGGGGGGGTATACAGGGGCCCTGGGTCCTTGTTGGGTTGGGGCCCAAAAGACAGCAAACTTTAATGAAAGAGCAGAGTGGATGAGATTTTGTTAATTACGGAAAGTGACATAATGACAGTACACGGACGGAGATTAATGAATGCTACATGTTTCAACTTTAGGCAAAGATTGTTTTTGTGCGTGTTTGTGTGTGTGAGTGTGTGTGTGTGTGTGAGTGCGTGTAAAGAGTGGTGTGGTACACGTTTAGTGTCAGGAGTCACATCACTTTGTATGAACGAGGGATGTTTAGTCGAGTAAAGAACAACAATGGTCTAAAAACAGTCTAACAATGGTTTTAAATCAGTCTAAGAACAGTCTAGAACAGTCTAACTATCGTCTAAGAACAGTCTAACAATGGTCTAAAAACAGTCTAACAATGGTCTAATAACAGTCTAGAACAGTCTAACTATCGTCTAGGAATAACAATGGTTCTAAAAACAGACTAACAATGGTATAAGAACTGTCTATGTATTGTATTTAAAATTAAAGATGAAACTATTCTTATTACAGACATTCACTTAGTCAATAGCTGACATCAACAAATGCCACCAATCGATGACATCAACGAATGACAAACAAGGCCTTGTCTGATTTCTTCAAAGATTTTATGAAATATCTCCAGGCTATAGCCGCCATGAATGTCTTTCTATTTTTAGACTGTCAATGTCACTAGTGACGTGAGTGTCACTGTCACTAGTGACGTGCGTCCTAATGTGTCACGTCATAGGTCATAGGTCACTGACTCCATGACTCCATGACTCCTACAATCCAAGACTCCATGACTCCTACACTCCACGACCAGCGAACGTCTCCTCCGAGTGCTCTAAAAATACCTTAAGCGGAAGGTGCGCAGAAGACTTTCATCAGCAGAAGGTATTCATAGCCCCACGTGCGGGCAGGTAGGGTGGGGGGGGGGGACTCCATATCTAGGTTAAAGATCAAACTTGACCTATTTACAGGAAACAATTTAGATTTATCTGCCCCTGACTTGCAGCTTTCCCATAGGAGGCGCGTGGGGGTTGATGCTTCAAACATGCTTTAAGCTAGGGGGGGGGGGGGGGGGAGGGTGTAGGCAGCAGAGGTTAGGATAAGTTTAAGTTTTTTGATGAAGTAAAGTTTACATAGTAAAAATGTTAGGAATGTAGGGAACGATCTGCTCGCCCCCCTCCCTCCCCCATCCCCCCTCACTACAAGGACTGGTAGAATGTACTGTAGTCATGTCTCAATGTGCACATTTATTAACTTGATCTATTTATAGACCGTGTCGCTTCAGCTTGATCTTAATTTGAAACTGGTTGTTGTGTGGTTGTCTACTGGTTGTTGTGTGGTTGTCCAAGGGTTGTTGTGTGGTTGTCCGCGGGTTGGTGTGTGGTTGTCTACGGGTTGTTGTGTGGTTGTCCACGGGTTGGTGTGTGGTTGTCTACTGGTTGGTGTGTGGTTGTCCACGGGTTGGTGTGTGGTTGTCTACTGGTTGGTGTGTGGTTGTCCACGGGTTGGTGTGTGGTTGGTGTGTGGTTGTCTACTGGTTGGTGTGTGGTTGTCTACTGGTTGGTGTGTGGTTGGTGTGTGGTTGTCTACTGGTTGGTGTGTGGTTGTCCACGGGTTGGTGTGTGGTTGGTGTGTGGTTGTCCACGGGTTGGTGTGTGGTTGTCTACTGGTTGTTGTGTGGTTGTCCACGGGTTGGTGTGTGGTTGTCTACTGGTTGTTGTGTGGTTGTCCACGGGTTGGTGTGTGGTTGTCTACTGGTTGGTGTGTGGTTGTCCACGGGTTGGTGTGTGGTTGTCCACGGGTTGGTGTGTGGTTGTCTACTGGCTGTTGTGTGGTTGTCCACGGGTTGGTGTGTGGTTGTCTACTGGTTGGTGTGTGGTTGTCCACGGGTTGGTGTGTGGTTGTCCACGGGTTGGTGTGTGGTTGTCTACTGGCTGTTGTGTGGTTGTCTACTGGTTGGTTTGTGGTTGTCTACTGGTTGTTGTGTGGTTGTCCACGGGTTGTTGTGTGGTTGTCCACGGGTTGGTGTGTGGTTGTCTACTGGTTGGTGTGTGGTTGTCTACTGGTTGGTGTGTGGTTGTCCACGGGTTGGTGTGTGGTTGTCTACTGGTTGTTGTGTGGTTGTCTACTGGTTGTTGTGTGGTTGTCCACTGGTTGTTGTGTGGTTGTCTACTGGTTGTTGTGTGGTTGTCCACGGGTTGGTGTGTGGTTGTCTACTGGTTGTTGTGTGGTTGTCTACTGGTTGTTGTGTGGTTGTCCACGGGTTGGTGTGTGGTTGTCTACTGGTTGTTGTGTGGTTGTCCAAGGGTTGGTGTGTGGTTGTCCACGGGTTGGTGTGTGGTTGTCTACTGGTTGTTGTGTGGTTGTCTACTGGTTGGTGTGTGGTTGTCTACTGGTTGTTGTGTGGTTGTCCACGGGTTGGTGTGTGGTTGTCTACTGGTTGTTGTGTGGTTGTCCACGGGTTGGTGTGTGGTTGTCCACGGGTTGGTGTGTGGTTGTCTACTGGTTGGTGTGTGGTTGTCCACTGGTTGGTGTGTGGTTGTCTACTGGTTGTTGTGTGGTTGTCTACTGGTTGTTGTGTGGTTGTCTACTGGTTGGTGTATGGTTGTCTACTGGCTGTATTCCGTTACCGCGTCTATTTTTGTTCTATGATGACGTAATGTATCCCATATGACGTCACAGGGGGAAATCCCAATGAAGCTAAAAATAACCTTCAAACATCTTGACGTTTCTACCGACACACCAGGCTAGTTTGTTTACAGCACCCTACCTGACCTATGTAGGTCGCTGGCCAAAAGGCGAGGGTGCAATGACCTTCGCCCGCCTTCACAATCAGACCTGCTGAAAAGATCCGTTTCAAAAATACCAGCCAGATAGCAAAAGTATGTGCCGGGTTGTGTCCCATGTGTAAACTTGTACCCATTACTCCCCTTGACAATGATTGTGGCCTGTGGTGACGGGCCATCGGCCAGGGCTGATGATGGCCCGGTGTGACGAGCTGGCCCCTGGCCAAACGGGTGTACGTCGTTATGGAAATAACAAATCAAACAATCCATCGCAGGTGGGAGCAGGATCAAAGCCCGGTCAGAACAAAGGTTGGACAGGTAGGGAGTACACGTGACGTCATTGTAGCGTGATTGTGACGTCATGGTCAAGTGTGAAGTTGACGGATCACATAACCAGAGAGCAATAGACACACACATACACACACATAGGCACACACACTCACTCTCTCTCTCTCTCTCACACATACACATCACATCCACACCCACATAACACAAGTTATAGCTTTCAATGGACACACACATATAAAACACACCCATGAAAACGTATATAAATAAAAAAAAAAATAAATAAATAAAAATACCCACACACACACACACACATATATATATATATATATATATATATATATATATATATATATATATATATATATATATATATATATATATATATATAGGGCCTACATATGCATACACATATGTCTATCCATGCAGATTGCCATGAAGCAGATCGCATACAGCGTGAAGCAGCGATACCAGGTTCTCACCTTTCAAATAACAAACTCAGTCTTGGAATGAGGTCAAGGCAATAGGTTGTACAGAGGTGAGGTCTATATTTAGCTGTGACGTCAGCAGATCCCTAGCATTTGGTACCTACCTAACATTTTTTACCTGACCTAGATTCCAGGTTCAAACTGACGATTGTTTGACCTCCTGGATGACGTTACCCCCAGCTCTCCCTCCCCCTCTCCCCGCCCTCACTCGCCTCACTTGGTTTGTACAGGTACAGTCATGTGTGGGTCTAATGTGTGGGTTTAATGTGAGAGTCTGGTATGTGGGTCTGGTGTGTGGGTCTAATGTGTGGGTCTGGTGTGTGGGTCTGGTGTGTGGGTCTGGTGTGTGGGTCTGGTGTGTGGGTCTGGTGTGTGGGTCTGGTGTGTGGGTCTGGTGTGTGGGTCTGGTGTGTGGGTCTGGTGTGTGGGTCCTTACGACACTGTGAGGGTCTAATGTGAGGGTCTGGTGTGTGGGTCTGATGTGTGAGTCTAATGTGTGGGTCTGTACGACAACGTGTGGGTCTAATGTGTGGGTCTGTACGACAACGTGTGGGTCTAATGTGTGGGTCTGATGTGTGGGTCTGATGTGTGGGATGTGTGGGTCCTTACGACACTGTGTGGGTCTGGTGTGTGGGTCTAATGTGTGGGTCTGGTGTGTGGGTCTGGTGTGAGGGTCTGGTGTGTGGGTCTAATGTGTGGGTCTAATGTGTGGGTCTGATGTGTGGGTCTGATGTGTGGGTCTGATGTGTGGGTGTGTGGGTCTGGTTTGTGGGTCTGATGTGTGGGTGTGTGGGTCTGATGTGTGGGTCTGATGTGTGGGTGTGTGGGTCTGGTTTGTGGGTCTGATGTGAGGGTCTAATGTGTGGGTCTGGTGTGTGGGTGTGTGGGTCTGGTGTGTGGGTCTGATGTGTGGGTCTGGTGTGTGGGTCTGATGTGTGGGTCTGGTGTGTGGGTCTAATGTGAGGGTCTGGTGTGTGGGTGTGTGGGTCTGGTGTGTGGGTCTGATGTGTGGGTCTGGTGTGTGGGTCTGATGTGTGGGTCTGGTGTGTGGGTCTAATGTGTGGGTCTGGTGTGTGGGTCTGGTGTGTGGGTCTGGTGTGTGGGTCTGGTGTGTGTGTCTGGTGTGTGGGTCTGGTGTGTGGGTCTGGTGTGTGGGTCTGGTGTCGTCCTACTTTAAACCTGTACTGTTGCCTTTCTGTGTAGCGAACGCAAGTTTACATTTACCTCCCGTCTTAATGAGCCCCCCCCCCCCCATCCACCCCCCATCCACCCCTGGTCGTCTATCGACCATCAAGGAGAGTGAGGTGTGACTAAGATCACGTGATTACCGTCGTCTGCAACCCGGAAGTAATCTCTGCCATCATCATTCAAAAAAAATACACAATTTTTTTCCTCAAATATTTTTTATAATACGAAGGATGCCCTATTAGGACATTGAACTTATAGGACCATTGAACTTATAGGACCATTGAACCTATGGGACCATTGAACCTATACAGTATGGCCATCTCTAAACGCGGCCATATTGAATCTAACTTTGGCCATCCTGTTTGTGAGGCCACATTAGACAGGAAGTCCTGTATTTACCCCCCCCCCCCTGTTGTCCATGCAAGTTTTTTCCTGTACACCGTCAGTGGCCGCTGGCCATAATTATGGCCTGCTAATAGCGGTAGACGTCTCCGGCTGGCCAGAGTAAGACTTTCAGGGGTCAGCGGATGGCCCGGGGCGGAATGATAACTTTAGTTAACCTCGTGGGTCCCGGCACAAAAAATAATGTTAACATTGGGACATGGTGGGAGTAGAGCACTTCATCAATTGATTATCTTATAGCACTTCATCAATTATCTTATAGCACTTCATCAATTATCTTATAGCACTTCATCAATTATCTTATAGCACTTCATCAATTATCTTATAGCACTTCATCAATTATCTTATAGCACTTCATCAATTATCTTATAGCACTTCATCAATTATCTTATAGCACTTCATCAATTGATTATCTTATAGCACTTCATCAATTGATTATCTTATAGCACTTCATCAATTGATTATCTTATAGCACTTCATCAATTGATTATCTTATAGCACTTCATCAATTGATTATCTTATAGCACTTCATCAATTATCTTATAGCACTTCATCAATTATCTTATAGCACTTCATCAATTATCTTATAGCACTTCATCAATTATCTTATAGCACTTCATCAATTGATTATCTTATAGCACTTCATCAATTGATTATCTTATAGCACTTCATCAATTGATTATCTTATAGCACTTCATCAATTGATTATCTTATAGCACTTCATCAATTATCTTATAGCACTTCATCAATTATCTTATAGCACTTCATCAATTATCTTATAGCACTTCATCAATTATCTTATAGCACTTCATCAATTATCTTATAGCACTTCATCAATTATCTTATAGCACTTCATCAATTATCTTATAGCACTTCATCAATTGATTATCTTATAGCACTTCATCAATTGATTATCTTATAGCACTTCATCAATTGATTATCTTATAGCACTTCATCAATTGATTATCTTATAGCACTTCATCAATTGATTATCTTATAGCACTTCATCAATTATCTTATAGCACTTCATCAATTATCTTATAGCACTTCATCAATTATCTTATAGCACTTCATCAATTATCTTATAGCACTTCATCAATTATCTTATAGCACTTCATCAATTATCTTATAGCACTTCATCAATTGATTATCTTATAGCACTTCATCAATTGATTATCTTATAGCACTTCATCAATTGATTATCTTATAGCACTTCATCAATTGATTATCTTATAGCACTTCATCAATTATCTTATAGCACTTCATCAATTATCTTATAGCACTTCATCAATTATCTTATAGCACTTCATCAATTATCTTATAGCACTTCATCAATTATCTTATAGCACTTCATCAATTATCTTATAGCACTTCATCAATTATCTTATAGCACTTCATCAATTATCTTATAGCACTTCATCAATTATCTTATAGCACTTCATCACTTGATTATCTTATAGCACTTCATCACTTGATTATCTTATAGCACTTCATCCATTGATTATCTTATAGCACTTCATCCATTGATTATCTTATAGCAATTCATCAATTGATTATCTTATAGCACTTCATCAATTGATTATCTTATAGCACTTCATCTATTGATTATCTTATAGCACTTCATCAATTATCTTATAGCACTTCATCAATTGATTATCTTATAACACAAGTTTCAAGTTTTCATCAACTGTTTATCCTATAGCACTATAACACAACTTTTCATCAACTGATTATCATATGGGCAGTTTGGAATGTTTTCTTTTTATATATACTCAGTACAGCGCTCAACTGATCTAAGCTGCAGCAGCATAATAAAAAAAGTTAGATCACTTGAAATCTGATGTCGCGGAATGCAAGCTAAATTAGAATTAAAAAACAACAACAAGACAATCAATTAGCTAATGTCTTAATGAACCACCTGGCCAGCAGACAGAAGGCAATTAAGAGATCGATACTTGTAACGAATCGATACAATACAATAACAGCGATCTTACTGGTGTAACGGTGTAATTATTATTGTTCGGCGTTGGATTATTTGTGTTTTTGAGAGGAAATTTCGTTCCTTTTGTGAACATTAGCGAGCGTCCTAGTGGTCACAGTAACGACACACAATTTTATACTGGGGGGTGGGGGGGGGGGGGTGTTAAGCTGGGTGAGGTTGTGGAGAAGTGAACAGATGTAATGTACTAGTAAGAGTTCAGATATTTGGATTAGTTGTGGTTTATTTGGCGTGGGTGTTTGTTTGTGGTGGGGGTGGGGTGAGTTGTGTGGGGGAGTGTGGGTGTGGGTTGTGTGGGAAAGTGTGGGTGTGGGTTGTGTGGGAGAGTGTGGGTGTGGGTGTGAGTTGTGTGGGTGTGGGTGTGAGTTGTGTGGGAAAGTGTGGGTGTGGGTGTGAGTTGTGTGGGAAAGTGTGGGTGTGGGTGTGAGTTGTGTGGGAAAGTGTGGGTGTGGTTTGTGTATGAAACTGTGTGGGTGTGGGTGTGAGTTGTGTGGGAAAGTGTGGGTGTGGGTTGTGTGGGAAAGTGTGGGTGTGGGTTGTGTGGGAAAGTGTGGGTGTGAGTGATTAGTGAGGATTGTGGGGATGGATGTTGGTTGTAGTATGTGTGTGTTTAGGTGTGTGTGTGTGTTTAAATGTGTTTTGGTGTGTGTTTAGGTGTGTATTGGTGGTGGTGTGTGTGGTTGTCAGTGTGTTTTGATGATATCTGCATATGACACTGCTGAAATCTGCCCACTTGGCCAGATAAATATCTACCCAGGCCAGCAACTACACGACACGCCACAGAATGAGATGAACGCCCTCTGCAGCAGGTAATCCACTCCCTACACTCAGCTCCAGGTCCAATAAATTTAGACTCACGTCACGTGACCGTCTGTCATAGTCCCAGGTGACGTCATTTGTTGCGTCAAGTGTGGCAGGGTGCTTAACCTTTAGCCAGAGAATCTCAAACTGTCAACATCTTTAGCCAGAGAATCTCAAACTGTCAACATCTTTAGCCAGATCAAACTCTCAACATCTTTAGCCAGAGAATCTCAAACTGTCAACATCTTTAGCCAGAGAATCTCAAACTGTCAACATCTTTAGCCAGAGAATGTCGAACAGGGTTATTGTGACCTCTATATTTTCACAAACTTTTAAAAATCTTAATTCGTTGTGTTTTTTTTTTTTTTTTTTTTTTTACTTTCTCGTATACAGAGTATAGAGAAAATATTGTAATCGTGCACAAAAATCTCATGAAATTTTGACAGTTTTCACCGTTTTATTTCCCAGTCCTTCATCACATCCGGGATGTAGAGGACTTATTTTAATCAGGCAAAAATTACAAATCCAGATTTATCAAAATTTTTGTGTTTTATGCGTAATGGAGTCGGAAAAACTGGATTATCCAATTCTGTCCGTTTGTGTGTGTGAGAGTAAACGATGAAATTTCATATATAAGTATTTTATCGAATTTGTAGATCCGTATCAACTTTTGAGCGATTTCCGATAACCCGAAGTGGAACTCATTCTGCTTTCAATTTTTCAAAAGCCTATAACTTGAGTACTGTTTCAGATAGATATATGAAATTTCTTATGTAAGTAAAAGATCTAATTTTCTGCCTTCTTTCGAATTTTGAGCAATTTCCGTTGACCGGAAATAGTAATTTACGCTATTACCAATTTCTCAAAAAACGCATGTGAATTTATAAAGTACTAATAATGTTCCGCACTATTATGCACATTTTATTTGGCGTTCACTTTGTGTGATATTCTTTTTCTACGAGATTTTATTCTATTTTAAAAAGTTTAAGTATTTAAAATGGATTAAAAATCATGTCTCTATCCCGAGTTGCCACCCCCTGTTGTTTCATATAAGAATATTCGAGATTTTAGGGGAGATCACTCCCGGTTTATTTCTGTCGTCCTTCATCATCGGCCAAAATTCGCAGAACAAAATTTCATCCACTTTTACCGCACAGATTTGATCAAACTTAAGGTGGATGGCTATGAGATGTCACATATTTGATCAAACTTAACATGTAGGTGGATGGCTATGAGATGTCACATATTTGATCAAACTTAACATGTAGGTGGATGGCTATGAGATGTCTGTGACCTTGACACATGAAGGGATAGTGTGGTCAGCACTATCTCCAGCCACTATGGATCAGGTACCCATCAGAGCCCTAGTCCAGACCCCCACCCCGACCTAGTCCAGACCCCCACCCCACCCCGACCTAGTCCATACCCCCACCCCACCCAGACCTAATCCAGACCCCCACTACAAAAAAAATTCCTCCTTAATACAATGTGACAGCAAAAAGGATGTAAATAATGGAGGGGGGAGAGGCTGGAATAAAATTGGACTAGTCAATTATGCCCCCCTCCCTCCCCGCGAGAAAAAAAGATGGTGTCACCATATACAAATAGACCGACTAGAAATGGTTTAATACTTTAATGCTCCCCCGTCTTATAATCTCTCCTCGCGTTTGGCGCATGCGGTCTGTCGGCCTGATAGTCTGTCTTTTGTAAGGGCTGTCTTTTGTCTGATCTGTCTTTTGTCTGGTCTGTCTATTGTCTGGTCTGTCTTTGGTCTGTCTGTCTATTGTCTGGTCTGTCTTTTGTCTGGTTTGTCTTTGGTCTGTCTGTCTTTTGTCTGGTATGTCTATTGTCTGGTCTGTCTTTTGTCTGGTCTGTCTTTTGTCTGGTCTGTCTTTTGTCTGGTCTGTCTTTGGTCTGTCTGTCTATTGTCTGGTCTGTCTTTTGTCTGGTTTGTCTTTTGTCTGGTCTGTCTTTGGTCTGTCTTTCTTTTGTCTGGTCTGTCTATTGTCTGGTCTGTCTTTTGTCTGGTCTGTCTTTTGTCTGGTCTGTCTTTGGTCTGTCTGTCTTTTGTCTGGTCTGTCTATTGTCTGGTCTGTCTTTTGTCTGGTCTGTCTATTGTCTGGTATGATCATTTGTTCGTCGGCCGTTTGTCTGCGGTGGTGTTTAGTTCGATGTATGTCTGTCAGTTTGTCTGTTCTGAGCCTTTCTGTCAGCTGTTTAAAAAAGTCTGATTAGTCCTGATTACCGTCTGCATGATAACAGCGGTGACACAATTGGGGATGCCAGCGGTGACCCCTCCCCCCTCAAACATAATCTTCCTGTCATTCCACCCCTCAACATAATCTTTCATTCCCTGACCCCCCCCCCCCCCCAACATAATTTTTCATTCCCTGACTCCCCTCAACATAATCTTTCATTCCCCGACCCCCCCCCCCCAACATAATCTTTCATTCCCTGACCCCCCAACATAATCTTTCATTCCCTGACTCCCCTCAACATAATCTTTCATTCCCCGACCCCCCCCCCCTCAACATAATCTTTCATTCCCTGACTCCCCCCTCAACATAATCTTTCATTCCCTGACTCCCCCCCTCAACATAATCTTTCATTCCCTGAACCCCCCCCCCAACATAATCTTCCTCTCATTTCCCCCCCCCCCCCCTCAACATAATCTTTCATTCCCTGACCCCCCCCCCCCCACTCAACATAATCTTTCATTCCCTGACCCCCCCAACACAATCTTTCATTCCCTGAACCCCCCCTCCCCCCCTCAACATAATCTTCCCATTTTTACCCAAACATCGTCAAGGCTTATCGAGAGAGAAATGGATTGGGTGAGAAGTGGGAGGGTGGGGCGGGGGCGGGGCTCATCTACCGTTTAAATGAGAAAAATGAGAAACTAAAAAAAAATGAGAAATGATTTTTTCCATCCAACTCTGTATAGTGCTGGCATTTCCAAAGTGGCAGTGAGGGCGTGTGTGTGTTTATATCAATGATGGTGTGTGTGTGTGTGAGTGTACATCAGTGTGTGTGTGTGTTTTTGTACATCAGTGAGTGTGTGTGTTTGTGTGTACATCACATTGTGTCGTGGTCGTTCAACTCCCTCAAATGTGCTCACAAAATACTGGACAAAGCACACTTCTCTTCATCAACTCTATGATTAACGCAGTTCTATTTTTACCATCATTTATGAACATATTTCGTTGTTTTTTTATTTATTTCCAAAACTATTTTTTAATATCATTACTTTTGGTGTACTTCATTAATTACGTACATTTCTTGATTAAACTTACCCACTGAATACACGCATAGTGATTGTGACGGTTTGGGAAGTGTAAAGTCTGATGAGTTATCGTTCCTACCCCGACCAAATATGTTGTTTTGCTGGTGCCTCTAAGTAAGAAGAGTACCTCAGTTATCGTTCCTACCCCGACCAAATGTTTTGCTGGTGCCTCTAAGTAAGAAGAATACCTCAGTTATCGTTCCTACCCCGACCAAATGTGTTGTTTTGCTGGTGCCTCTAAGTAAGAAGGGTACCTCAGTTATCGTTCCTACCCCGACCAAATGTGTTGCTGGTGCCTCTAAGTAAGAAAAGTACCTCAGTTATCGTTCCTACCCCGACCAAATGTGTTGCTGGTGCCTCTAAGTAAGAAGAGTACCTCAGTTATCGTTCCTACCCCGACCAAATGTGTTGCTGGTGCCTCTAAGTAAGAAGGGTACCTCAGTTATCGTTCCTACCCCGACCAAATGTGTTGCTGGTGCCTCTAAGTAAGAAAAGTACCTCAGTTATCGTTCCTACCCCGACCAAATGTTTTGTTTTGCTGGTACCTCTAAGTAAGAAGAGTACCTCAGTTATCGTTCCTACCCCGACCAAATGTGTTGCTGGTGCCTCTAAGTAAGAAAAGTACCTCAGTTATCGTTCCTACCCCGACCAAATGTTTTGCTGGTGCCTCTAAGAAGAGTACCCCAGGAAATGAAGCACAAGTAGCGCAGGAAGTGAGGTTTTAACGTTTTCATATCGCTGTCATTTATTTCTCATCACACTACTAGGACATCTAGAATTCTGCTTCAAGTGGAGGTAATTGATGTACTGTTGTGGTGATGATTGTTTTGATCACATCGACGCGAGATGTTTTAGTGCTGATGTTCCTGTGTTCGCTAGTTAAGACGGAAAAATAAAACAAATTTTAGCTCTACATTCATGCAAATAAAAAATAAATTATCCAAACGCTTCAAAATTAGGCTTCATTTTAATTTGTTTTAAATGTCTAAAATCAATCTCATCTGTTGTTTAATTAATCATCTCATTTGATTTATTTATATTTTGTTTATCAAAACTTTGAATGCGCCTGAAGTGATACACCTCAGATCCTTTAAGAAAATCCAGACAGTTTTTTTAAGTTCACTGCTTCCAGCTCAGGGCTGCGTCTCACCCCCTCCCCCCCCCCCCCACCCGGACACACACACACACGGCAAGCTAAAATAATATTTTCATTGGTAGATAATTTCGAATATTGCTGTTCGAGGTTGTCGAGAAACTTGCTGGCGATGAAATCATTACTGCGTGTTTCTCCAGAAATTTGGTCAGAGTTGGTCCTTGTGTGTCAAGCACGCGTCAGACATGCGTCATACGTGCGTCAGACGAGCGTCCTACTGACCAGCCCTAGGGGTGCTCAAGTTTTAGGTCCAACCAAATTTTGTCCACAGCGACCTCGAGGACCCGCCTTTGTCAAACTCACCCTCAGTCAGATCAAGGTCTCCGCCTCCCTCCCCCCCCCCCCCCAGATTTGAACAATCTCTACCAAACACAACAAAGATTGCAACAATCTACACCAAGCTCCACCAAGATCTTAACAATCTCCGCCCTCACCAAGCTCCACCCAGATTTGAACAATGTCCGCCTTCACTAAGCTCCACCCAGATTTGAACAATCTCCGCTTTCACTAAGCTCCACCCAGATTTGAACAATGTCCGCCTTCACTAAGCTCCACCCAGATTTGAACAATCTCCGCCTTCACTAAGCTCCACCCAGATTTGAACAATGTCCGCCTTCACTAAGCTCCACCCAGATTTGAACAATCTCCGCCTTCACTAAGCTCCACCCAGATTTGAACAATCTCCGCCTTCACTAAGCTCCACCCAGATTTGAACAATCTCCGCCTTCACCAAGCTCCACCCAGATTTGAACAATGTCCGCCTTCACTAAGCTCCACCCAGATTTGAACAATCTCCGCCTTCACTAAGCTCCACCCAGATTTGAACAATGTCCGCCTTCACTAAGCTCCACCCAGATTTGAACAATCTCCGCCTTTACTAAGCTCCACCCAGATTTGAACAATGTCCGCCTTCACTAAGCTCCACCCAGATTTGAACAATCTCCGCCTTCACTAAGCTCCACCCAGATTTGAACAATCTCCGCCTTCACTAAGCTCCACCCAGATTTGAACAATCTCCGCCTTCACCAAGCTCCACCCAGATTTGAACAATCTCCGCCTTCACTAAGCTCCACCCAGATTTGAACAATCTCCGCCTTCACTAAGCTCCACCCAGATTTGAACAATCTCCGCCTTCACTAAAATGGCGGCCGCTCCCCGGGCACTATTGAGAAATTATCGATGCCGACACCTCCACATTGGTGGTCGGTGTATGGAGGGGGAGGGGGGAGGAGGGGGGGGGGGAGGAGGGAGGGGAGGATTTTTTAAGGTCTGCCTCTCCAAGACTTGAAGAAAAAAACATCCCTATTATATCCCATATTTTCGGGCTTGTTTTAATATATCCAGTTGTTCCCTGGGTCGGCTTCTGTTTGCGGTTCCAGAAAAACTGTTTCGCGTCCTGCTATTATCTCCCCCATCCCCCACCCCCACAAACACCCACCCTCCCATATTCGCCGACTTGCTGTTTTTTGCCTTTAAAAGTGTTCTACTGGTAATCGATACCTAAAACAGTGCCTTGTTTTGCGGTATCGATTCTCTAGAAACCATTGAATAGATTCTGTAGGTATGGAATACTATTCTTATAAACAAAAAAAATGACAGCACTAATGGGGGGGGGGGGGGGGTGGCTTGTGTTTTCAGTTAGAAAAAGGCGTGTGGGTTTCAGAAAATGATGCTTTATTTTGTGGAAGCTCCAAGTTTATTTTTAAGAAGAGTCATGTTTTTTCTTGATGACTCCAATTATAAAAGCAATTTTCAGTAGTTTAGGTGTATGTACAGTAGCCTATCATTGTTACCTCAGTAGTTTTGATTGTGTGTAGTCTAGCTGTATTTATATGTGCCTATCATTTGTACCTCAATAGTATGTATTGCCAGTAGTTTAGCTGTATGTATATAGTATATCATTATTACCTCAGTAGTTTTTATTGTTAGTATTTGAGCTGTATGTAACACCGTATCATTAGTATGTCATTAGTATGTCATTAGTATGTCATTAGTATGTCAGAAGTATGTCAGTAGTATATCAGTAATACGTCAGTAGTATGTTATTAGTGTCAGTAGTGTGTCAGTATATTTTCAGATATCGATAGTTTTATTTGATTAGGAAGATTGTTTCATAAATTTGGACTTTTAGTGAAATGTTCTCATACCAAATGTGCCTACCAAATGAATATCCAAACTTTTTGTAAAAAGAAAATATGTCTGATAAGTAATCACTATTTTAGGGTCAATTCATTATTTTGGAGTCAATT
This sequence comes from Physella acuta, assembly GCF_028476545.2. Taxonomy (NCBI): domain Eukaryota; kingdom Metazoa; phylum Mollusca; class Gastropoda; family Physidae; genus Physella; species Physella acuta. The sequence continues at coordinate 314,886 of NW_026733046.1, read as the reverse complement.
CATTATTTTGGAGTCAATTCATTATTTTAGAGTCAATTCATTATTTTGGAGTCAATTCATTATTTTGGAGTCAATTCATTATTTTAGAGAATTCATTATTTTGGAGTCAATTCATTATTTTGGAGTCAATTCATTATTTTAGAGTCCAATCATTATTTTAGAGTCATATCACTATTTTAGAGTCAATTCATTATTTTAGAGTCAATTAATTTTTTTAAAATGAATAGCGAGAAAACTTTCTTTTACATCCGTTCCTACAATGTGCAGGGCTTTTGTATGTCAGTTTGACGTATATATATATATGACAGGATGACGTGTGTGTCAGCATTATATATATATATATATATATATATATATATATATATATATATATATATATATATATATATATATATATATATATATATATATATATATATATATATATATATATATATATATATATATATATATATATATATATATATGACAGCACGACGTGTATGTATGTCAGACATTCTCCAGTGAGTGCTCGTTAGACCAAATTTTGACCAGAGTCTAGTTTCAACCAATCCCACAGCCCCAAACAAAGCGTCTAATTTCAGCCAATAGCAGAGCCCGACACATCCCGAGCTATGAATATTTTGATCCGCTTTGTGGTCGAGTTTAGCCGTAAATGTAATTAAATTAGTTAACAAGGTGCCTACCTCTTAGAACAGTATTAGGCCGGCTTTTAACCGGCTTTCAACCGGAAGACTCCGGCTCGTGTAGTTGACAGGTTGTGAGTAGACACATTGAGCAGGTACAGCATACACTGTACCTGCAGGTACATATCATACTACCTTACCTTTATCTCACCTGTTTTACCCACTGCTCATTGTGACCCACACAAATCTAGTTTTATTTTTATTAATTAACTAATTAGAGAACCTGGCTGTAAAAAAATACCACACATACTTCCTTTAAAAAATTAAATTCTATTTCTTAAATTTATTTGAAAGAAAACAGTTCTACAGCATCATAACAATAAAACAACAACAACAATTCTAAAATCGAATTCACGCTTAACTTTTAAAAAAGCTTCAAACAAAAGTGATTTATTCATTTGATCAATTTTATATTTACACAATATGTAGTTTGAAGGTCCGGAATGGAAATAACAAAGGGAGCACTATTCATCATTCATAGATTAAAATCTGTTCTCATCAACTAAATCAAAACTAAATTTTGCTTTTCGCCATTACAATTAATTTAAAAATAAAGTTTTTTCCTACTTTTACAAGCTGCCATAAAAAAAGAAATTGAACTGCTCTCTACCTGTAGGTCAGTACAATGTGCATCTCCCCCCCCCCCCCCAGGCCAGTACAATGTGCATCTCCCCCCCCCCCCCAGGCCAGTACAATGTGCATCTCCCCCCCCCCAGGCCAGTACAATGTGCATCCCCCCCAGGTTGGTGCATACAGTACACCTGGATGGACATGGTACAATGGTCACTAACGAATCGCCCTAATTGGTTTTGTTAATTGTCTGGTCAGCACTACGCTCAACAAGCCTGACCCCAAATTAGCCAAATTTAGAACGGCTGGGGTCGGGGTACAAGTCCCATCAAAGAAATAAAACTTTTTGCATCAAACCAGTAGGTTTTTTTTAAATTTGTTAGGTTTTATTGTTTAGTTCGAATCCCGTTTTGTGGCTGTCGTGTTGATGTCATGTTGGTTTAGCGTGAGAACCACAGGCCGGCTAGTAGACAGGGGATGAGACTGACGTTGGCATGGGGTAGATGGGGCAGAGAGGGCATAGAGCAGAGAGAGCACGGGGCATCGGGCTTTCTATGTGAATTGTGCCACGAGAGATTTTTTTATTGTTACGTTCACGTCGCCACAAATACACGATTTACAAGTTTGACAACGTTTTACCAAGTACGACCAAGTTAGACTACGTTTGACCACGTTTGACCACGTTCGACCAAGTTCAACCAAGTTCGACAAAGTCTTTTTTAATTGAATATTCAATTTTTTCCGTTATAATTTGTGTAGTTCTGACTTCATTTCTGAATACAAACACAAGAATATCTAAACTTCGCTTTCGACCTCCGACTATTAGAACCCAAACACGACGTCACAGCGAGTGTGTACACAAACATGATTTACTTGTGCCATCGCCTTCTTTCTCTCATTTGAAGCAAATCAAAAATACGTTTCACATCTATATTCTAGACAGACTTACAGACATCTAATTTCTATTTCACATCTATATTCTAGACAGACTTACAGACATCTAATTTCTATTTCACATCTATATTCTAGACAGACTTACAGACATCTAATTTCTATTTCACATCTATATTCTAGACAGACTTACAGACATCTAATTTCTATTTCACATCTATATTCTAGACAGACTTACAGACATCTAATTTCTAAGCCACGTCTAAAATCTATAAGCATTTGACGCGTACTAAATAATTCACAGATTTTTGGTAGCTTTTGTGTAAAGAATGAACCATATTTTAACCACACTTTTACCACAGTGTGCTTTAACCCGCGAAAGTATTTCATGTCTGAAAAAAAAATTGACAGACGACAAAATTTCGAGCGGCTGACAAAAATTTCGATCGGTTAATATCTTTCGGCCATTTTTTTTTTCTACCGAGCACCGTACGAGCTAAAAAATTCTGGGGGTGTTGGACGGTTTGTGACTTATCTCCCCAACCGGCTGTCCGGCCAAGCGTGGAGCTGCCGGCTGTCCTCGCGTCAATCCCGGCACCAGTCCGGCCCGGGGGGATTCAGGGCCCTTTTCCCCGCGCCAACCGTTTTAAAAGATGACGGCCCGGCCGCGGGATAATGGGGATTAAAGCTCCAATTTTAAGGGGTGCGGGTACCGCGATATTGGTGTTTGTTGTACCAAAGGTCGGGGGGTGGGGTGATGGCGGGGGTGGGGTATGTGTGTTTATCTTTCAGAGAAAAAGGAAGGAAAATTTCCAGATAAAACATGTCCTTCCATCTCATGGTGGCGTTTTAATGTTTCATTTACAGGAGATGAAACATATCTTGTACTACACTATGGGTATCTGTAAAGTCACACACACCTTAACACATATATATATATATATATATATATATATATATATATATATATATATATATATATATATGTGTGTGTGTGTGTGTGTGTGTCGCGTATTTTGCTGGCAAAATGTTACAAAGAAAAATTAAGCCATCAATACCATACGTAATGTTAAAAAGACACAGAAATAAAGTCAAAGAAAAAAGACCACATACATTTGTATTGCTGTATCGATGTTCTTGTAAAATTTAGAATGAAATACTTTAGTAAATACCTGGTGTTATTGTTTTAATGTATAGCCTACTTTAAGGCGTTAGAATTTCCTAGGCTAATCTGCCTTCCAAATGGTGGGCCATTGACGTAGTTCAAATATGATCTGGACGGCAAATTGTTTTAACAATTTTTTCTTCCCATCTTATCTTCAATCATTGTTATAAAAAATGAAAATATAGTGAGTAGCTTGGGACATTTGATGAATTGTTGGTAACAACCTAGTTAAAAGCATCCATAGACTAGTGTAGACTCAATGTTTTTACATGTCAATATTACCATACTTATACAACGTACCTAAAAGATTTTTAAAATGTACATTAATTAAACATACATTAATTTGTTTTTTTCTGACTATTTCCTGTGACTTTATTTCCTGTGACTTTATTTCCGGTGACTTTATTTCCTGTGACTTTATTTCCTGTGACTTTATTTCCGGTGACTTTATTTCCGGTGACTTTATTTCCGGTGACTTTATTTCCGGTGACTTTATTTCCTCCAATCGCCAGTGATGGAGTATACTGCTGGGATTCGAACTCCAGCCTTTCACGTCTATCTGGGCATCACGCTTGTTGCTATCACAACCTTGTAACAAATATGACATTTTTATCTACTGTCACAAAAGTAATCTTGTGACAGTTGTTTGGAAGAAACACTGCTTGTTTGTTCTATTTTTTTATCTTGTCACAATTGTTCTATCAACCGTTCTGCTCTCTGGCTCTGTGATGGGGTAGGTTGAATGAAAGAACTGAGAACCACTAAACAAGGGAAGATAATTCTGTGAGAACCACTAAACAAGGGAAGATAATTCTGTGAGAACCACTAAACAAGGGAAGATAATTCTGTGAGAACCACTAAACAAGCGAAGATAAATTCTGTGAGAACCACTAAACAAGGGAAGATAATTCTGTGAGAACCACTAAACAAGGGAAGATAATTCTGTGAGAACCACTAAACAAGGGAAGATAATTCTGTACGTCTCCTGTTCCACGCGACACGACCACAACAATCCATTATGCAATTAACTAGAGTCATTAATTAAGTTTTAAGGAATCCTACCTGGTATGTAAATATCCGGCTTGTAAGTAAAGATGTCTGGTCTGCCGGGTGACGTGTATATCCATCTTGGCCAGGATTTTTCTCGAGTTAGAGGCCAAATTCTTCTTGTTTTTTGTTCCTTATTGAAATGCACCTTTGTGACGACCAAGTCCCCATTCAAATATCTGTGTAACACCTTAATGATAGGTCACCTTAAGTGGCGTTAATCACGTGGTTTTTGTTTACATTTCTGGTTCGCTGTGAACTTGACAGCTCATAAAACACCAAGGTCAACAAAACACTTCCGGTTCGTGCAGATTTATGGGCCACAACAACGGTGCACTCTGACGTCATAAGGAAACTTAAATTAATGGCCAGGTCTAATGACAACAAAGAAAAATCCAGCAACACTGTTTATTTACAAAACAGTATGTGTGTGTGTGTGTGTGTGTGTGTGTGTGTGAGAGAGAGAGAGAGAGAGAGAGAGAGAGAGAGAGAGTTACATCTTGAATTATTTTTAGCACTTAATTGCTAACTGGTAAATTCTCAGGGAGCAGAATAACCCGGGCCCACAACAGACTGACCCGCGGGTACAGTAGACTGACCAGTACTACACACAGCATATAACATATATATATATATATATATATATATATATATATATATATATATATATATATATATATATATATATATATATATATATATATATATATATATATATATATATATATATATATATATATATATATATATATATATATATATATACTTTGCGCGCGCCCATACACATACACACCACACATACATACATACACACACACTGTTGAATATTGTTTCACACAAACTCCAAATCTACTGTAGCCCACCCCCCACCCCCATCCTCACCACTGAATATAATTTCACAAAGTAATTGTAGTGGCCCATCTCCGCCCCTCCCTAGAAAATAGTCAGTTGACATAATTGTACATTTTTTTTGTTCCGCAATGCATTGTTCGAACGGCTTTAAAATTAGACACTTTTTGAACATCGCTCATCAAATTGCCGATTTTTAGTCAGAAATACCGTTAGCTCCCCACTCCCCGCCCTCCAACCCAACCCCGCCCTCTAACCCTTTCTTTTGAAGTAGTCCATTACAGCCAAGCACCATAAAAAACCGATGACAATTTCAGCGTCAAAAGCCGTCTGCAGCTCTCGTCTGCAGCTCTCGTCTGCAAGTCGTCTGCAAGACAAAACCCCGATTTGTGCCCAAACAAATTAGCGCGAGTGCTTGTTTTGGTGCGCCTTTCAATGGCCGCTTCCTCCGCGCTCAATGGGATCGCCCGAGTCAAGTTGTCGCAGAAAATGAGTTCATCTTGGCAGACGACCTTCGCGCCAACTTTATTGAATGGTAATTTATTGGACGGGACTCGTCTGCAAGGGCTGCATTGTGAAATATTTAGGGTGCTCTTATTATGGGACTGGGTCCTGCCATTATGGAATGTGGGAGACGGGAGAATGGCATACAGATGCAGCTCTCAGTCCCCCCCCCCCACCCCCAACGTCAATAATACTTTTCAAAAATCTTATTACTGAGTTTGCATAAAAATTGTTTGTATAACTTTTTAAATTATTTTGTCGGTCTGCCTACGGCTAGTACCTAAATGAATTAGAAATTCTATTTCACTTTCCTTTTTGAATGCCAAATAAATTGACTAGGATAATTAATTAAAAATCAAATTTAACAAAAAAAAAAACGCGAATAGTTTTCGGCAATATTTTACTAAAAGAAGTCAAAGTTACACTACTTTAGTGCTACAACTACGGATCATAAATGTAATAATGAAATCTTTATCGTAAAAGTCGTTAGAGAGTTCTAGAGAAAGTGAGAAAGTGAGACAAGAGAGTTCTGGAGAAAGTCAGTCGAGAGAATTCTGGAGAAAGTGAGAAAGTCAGTCGAGAGAATTCTGGAGAAAGTGAGAAAGTCAGTCGAGAGAATTCTGGAGAAAGTGAGAAAGTCAGTCGAGAGAATTCTGGAGAAAGTGAGAAAGTCAGTCGAGAGAATTCTGGAGAAAGTGAGAAAGTCAGTCGAGAGAATTCTGGAGAAAGTGAGAAAGTCAGTCGAGAGAATTCTGGAGAAAGTGAGAAAGTCAGTCGAGAGAATTCTGGAGAAAGTGGGAAAGTCAGTCGAGAGAATTCTGGAGAAAGTGGGAAAGTCAGTCGAGAGAATTCTGGAGAAAGTGAGAAAGTCAGTCGAGAGAATTCTGGAGAAAGTGAGAAAGTCAGTCGAGAGAATTCTGGAGAAAGTGAGAAAGTCAGTCGAGAGAATTCTGGAGAAAGTGGGAAAGTCAGTCGAGAGAATTCTGGAGAAAGTGGGAAAGTCAGTCGAGAGAATTCTGGAGAAAGTGAGAAAGTGAGAAAGTCAGTCGAGAGAATTCTGGAGAAAGTGAGAAAGTGAGAAAGTCAGTCGAGAGAGTTCTGGAGAAAGTGAGAAAGTGAGAAAGTCAGTCGAGAGAATTCTGGAGAAAGTGAGAAAGTGAGAAAGTCAGTCGAGAGAGTTCTGGAGAAAGCAGCAGGTCCCTGCGAGCAGGGGGGGGGGGGGGGGGGGGAGATGATCTGATTGGCCACCCATCTTGCACCTCCAGTATTGATCTCCCCTTTTTTTCACCATTAGTTTTTTCTCTTGTCTCTCCAACCTTTTTTAGTCCGCGCCATTCTGCAGTATCTCTGAGCTGGTGTCCCGGGGGTCTTTACACTCGTGCATCAGTCGCTGGCTACTGCGTCAGGTCGTTAGGGTTGGGTACTAGTCAACGTGTCACGTGGGGGGTACTAGTCACTGTGTCACGATGGGGGGGGGGGGTTAATAGTCACTGTGTCACGTAAGGGTACTAGTCACTGTGTCACGTAGGGGGGTGGGGTAATAGTTACTGTGTCACGTAGGGGTACTAGTCACTGTGTCACGATGGGGTACTAGTCACTGTGTCACGTTAATCTAGTAAAAGTCACGTGGGGAGGGTGGTACTAGTCGTCGCGGCCTTCATAAAAAGTCTCGACTTCAACAAGTACAACAGGACCTTGAGACAAAGCTTCAGATGATTCTCCTAAACACACACGAGTTTCCTAAAGTCTAACGAAAACATTAACCCTAACCCTAACCCTAACCCTAACCCTAACCCTAACCCCAACCCCAACCCTAACCCTAACCCTAACCCTCACCCTAACCCTATCCCTAACCCTAACCCTAACCCTAACCCTAACCCTAACCCTAACCCCAACCCCAACCCCAACCCTAACCCTAACCCTAACCCTATCCCTATCCCTAACCCTAACCCTAACCCTAACCCTAACCCTAACCCTATCCCTATCCCTATCCCTAACCCTAACCCTAACCCTATCCCTATCCCTATCCCTATCCCTATCCCTATCCCTATCCCTAACCCTAACCCCAACCCCAACCTCAAACCCAACCCCAACCCCAACCCCAGCCCTAACCCTAACCCTAACCCCAACCCCAACCTCAAACCCAACCCCAACCCCAGCCCCAGCTCCAGCCCCAACCCCAACCCTAAACCAACATGTCAAGTGAACTCGCTTTGTATTTTATTTAAAACGGAAGTGCTCAGTACACAAGAGCAGGACTACATTGGGGGACTGCCAAGAAAATTGTCAGAGACCGCCAAATGCGGAAAGAGTTTTATCTGGCGGCCCCATGTGTCCAGGGCAGGGGTGGGCTGCCCCGCCGTTCTACCTGAAAAAAAATCACAATGCTGTAAAAGTCCTATAAGATTTTTTTCGGACTTTACCTTCAGGTTTTGGTGGAGAGAAAAAACACAACGTAAATTTCAATCAGGGTTTGGGGCCCCTTTAAAAACTTCCCTGGTCCCGGGTACTAAATGAAAACGGTGATGGACGATGGTATTCGAAGCATTTGCATTATTTTTGTTTATGTATTTATATACTATAAAGAAGTTAATAAACTAACTTAAGTATGTAAAATGTAATATTAACTCGGTGTATTTAAAACCTGACAGTTCTCGCGTGTATCAGTAACGCGAGTGTGTACCAGGCGTGTGGAGTGTGATTCTACTCGTCAGAAGGTCTAAAAAGACTTTGGTCTTGAAGCCGTTCACAAGACTCAGGCTAGGTGCTAACGGGGTCTTCCTACTGTTTATCTTCTTAAATTCATTTCCCCGGCCACCCCCTTCATCCCCCATCACCTTGTTATTAGTTCTTCTCTCCGCCATCTTGTTATTTTCACTCAAATTTCTGCAGCATTTTTGTTTTTACTGCTCACTCCTGGTGATGTTTTGACTCACTCGCGCCGGCCCGAATTATTTCATAAATTACACTAACATTAATTTAAATTTTTACTTTCTCGTATACGATGTATAGAGAAAGTATTGTAATCGTGCAACAAAAAATCGAGTTTTTTTTAAAAATCTCGACGTTTTACACCTCCCTGAGTCGGAAAAACAAAGTTTTGCAACCTTGTCTGTATGTCTGTGTGTGTGTGTGTGTGTGTGTGTATCTGTGTGTCTACGTGTCTGTCTGTGAACACGATAACTTGAGTACAGTTAGAGCTAGGTTGATGAAATTTCACATATAAGTATTATATCAAATGTGTAGTCCTGTATCGACTTTTCAGCGATTTCCGGTAACCGGAAGTGTAAGTTAGTCTACTTTCAACTTTTTCCAAAACCTGTAGCTTGAGTGCTGCTTCAGATAGATTAATGAAATTTCACATGTAAGTAAAAGATTTAATTCTCTGCCTTCTGTAAAATTTTGAGATTTTGATAAATCTGGATTTAGAATTTTTGCCCGATTCAAATAAGTCCCATATACTGCGTATGTGATGAGGTGTAAAACGGTGAAAACTGTCAAAATTTCATGTGATTTTTGTGCACAATTACAATACTTCCTTTATACTCTATATACCAGAAAGTAAAAAGTATGCGAATAGCAGCAGAGTCTGCGAGCAAGTTGTTCGCGAACCTGGTAATTTCCTGTCACACATGTCACTGTCAATCGCGCCGGAAATATTACATGATCAACTGACCAACTCTACTGTAACATCAAGTGTATAGCATGTAAGACCTACTACATGTAAGACCTACTACATGTAGGGGCCTACTACTCTCTCTCAACTTTATGTTTTGAACTGACTTTCCCCCAGATTGAAGCCGTGTTGTGTGAGGATATTTTGCGTGAAGCGGTTGGCGAGAAGAAAACGGACACGAAAAAAAATGGCAATTCTATGGCTCAAGTCGTCGCTGGGTGTGTTTATTTTTTGTCTTCTAGCCGCGCGGAGGGCTATTAAAGTAGAGATCACAGATTGTGACGTCAGACTGCTGGATCTGCTTTCATATTTCACCACATATAGGGGAGGGTGGGGTGGGGCTGGGGCGTGAGGTGGATGTAACAGCCACTAGAACCAAACTCTGTGACGTAGTTCATCTTTATGAGACTGAAGCAAATAACTAAAGAGGTGGGTTGGTGAGTGGATATTGGTGGGCTGGGGGGGGGGGGGGGGGGGAAGGGACTGAGGGTTAGATTAAGGGTGGGGAATGACGGTGTGGATAACGGGTGGAAAGGGTTGTAGATAAAATATATATTTATTAAATAAGGTTATATATATATATATATATATATATATATATATATATATATATATATATATATATATATATATATATATATATATATATATATATATATATATATATATATATATATATATGTATGTACAAAGTTTGTGAGTGGAAGTTCTGAATGTTTAAAATGGAAGACCTAACACCAACCCTGTGAAACAACATCACCACCAACATCGGGCAGACGTGAGTGGTCGTCTGCTATTGGTTGAATCAAAGGGCTGTTTGCTGTGGTCTAGTTATGATCTAGTTATCACGACAACAAACACAAACATTTGGAGGTTGTATTTGGATGACTCCACTAGCTGGAGAGAATGGTAGGGAGAGACTGGTCGGATAGAATGGTAGGGAGAGAATGGTAGGGGGAGAATGTTAGGGAGAGACTGGTAGAGCCACTAAATTTGAAGCGGATGAACTCCCCTTTAATCAGATTGTGTATTATGCAACAGCTCGGGTAGCCTACAGACAGCCTACAGCCTTATCTTCGTCGCCTACCCATAAGAAAACATTTTCCCGTATTTTTTAAGATATTGCCCAAAAAGAACTTTCTTGGAAAAAAATTTCTAAGCTGAATAAAACTGACGCAGTGTTAAAATAACTGTACCAAGTGTTTTGCTGAATTCTCTGTCCGGTTCGATGGCCTAAACCTTAACCTTTCGGCCAAACAGGTTTTCTTTCAGCGCGGTAGGTTTAGTAGGTTCTGACTTGGTATATGGCCTGGTATGTCCGCCATTAATTTATTCACGAATGTCGTCGAAATTCGCGTATATAAAGTGAATTCTGTTACACGGATCACTGTATATCTCAACATACAAGATGCTAGTGGCGTGATTAGCACAAAAGGTACAGGTTCAAATACTGATCACGAGACAGGTTCAACTACTGGTCACGGTAGAGTTTGTTGCGTGACTCAATGAGCAACAGCTCTAAAGCGTACCTGGCATGATTTGGGGAGCGGTGGTGTCGTAGGCGGCTGGACATTGAGCTGGGGGAAAAATGATCCGTCGTGTTCATAGATAATTGAACTCTGCTGCACCTACCATATATCTGTCGAACGATATATATCGTAGCAGTAGGAGGGGGGGTACATTCTGTATTTTAAGTATTTGGTAAAAAACGTATCTATTTGAACAATATTAGAATTGTTTGTTATTGTGGTATCAACTATTTATTTTTTTCTACTTTAAGGAGTTTTTCAAAACTGATTTTTATAAGGCGGGAAATTTTATTCAAGGGAAGTAAGTTGCAAGAACTGGATTTATTTTGTGTTGGTCATTGGCCCTAGTTGTCTGTGGAGCAGACGAGTGGTCAGCACTGACCAGCCGGTGAGGGAAGGGGAGGGTGGGGTAGAAGATGGAGGGGTGGCAGATCTGGGTCAAGCGGTCAGTAAAACTTGCGTGTGGGTGGGGGAGGGGGTGTTTTTGTTTTTCGTTAAGCGATTGGTATGCAGCGGAAATGACGGTCGGGGTGATGATGGGGGTGGGGGTGGGGGTGGGGGTGGGGGGTGCCAGAGTTTGATGTAGGGTGACGGAGGGTCTGAGGGCCATAGGCCAGAGAAAATGGATGGTGACGATGGAGTGGCGTTATGACGTCACGCGTCAGGAAATATCTGGGAACTTGGCAACAATGTTCGTCTGCTCAATTGAAAATTAATTAAAAGTGTAATATTAACTTCTGCTATCTATTCGCATTTAATTGGGATATGGGGAGGGAGAAAGGAGGGGTGGGGGTCGAGGAGTATAACCGTAACAGGATTTAAAAAAAAAACATTTTCAACAATTTTTTTTAATGTGAATTTTTTTTAGAGTTTCTATCTGGTGTGGTGTTTAATTTGGTTCGAGTCTGATGAAATACAATTCTGATTGTGTTGATCGTCTGATAATATCACTGGAGTCACAAGGACACAGCTTCTTCAATTTTGTGTCAGTCTCGGCGTCACATGGTCTCAGTCTAAGAGTCAGGGGAGTCAGCATATTTTCAATCGGCTCTGGAAGTTAGATGTAATTTAAAATGTGGAGGGTGTAATGGTTAGTGTAGTCTGTAATATGTAAGTTTCCACATTTGTTTCTACTTGTTTGTGTGAATGTGATGTTTGAGTGTGATGTGTGAATGTGATGTGTGACGTGTGATGTGTGAGTGTGGTGTGTGATGTGTGATGTGTGATGTGTGAGTGTGATGTGTGATGTGTGATGTGTGATGTGTAGTGTGATGTGTGATGTGTGCTGTGTGGTGTGTGAGTGTGGTGTGTGAGTGTGATGTGTGAGTGTGATGTGTGATGTGTGACGTGTGATGTGTAGTGTGATGTGTGCTGTGTGATGCGTGATGTGTGAGTGTGTGAGTGTGTGAGTGTGATGTGTGAGTGTGAGGTGAGGTGAGGTGAGGTGTGAGGTGTGATGTGTGATGTGTGAGTGTGAGGTGAGGTGAGGTGTGATGTGTGATGTGTGATGTGTGATGTGTGATGTGTGATGTGTGAGTGTGAGTGTGAGGTGAGGTGAGGTGAGGTGTGATGTGTGATGTGTAGTGTGATGTGTGCTGTGTGATGTGTGAGTGTGTGAATGTGTGAGTGTGATGTGTGAGTGTGTTATGTGAGTGTGATGTGTGAGTGTGGTGTGTGATGTGTGATGTGTGAGGTGAGGTGTGATGTGTGAGTATGATGTGTGAGTGTAATGTGTGAGTGTAATGTGTAATGTGTAATGTGATGTGTGCTGTGTGATGTGTGAGTGTGATGTGTGAGTGTAATGTGTGAGAGTAGAGTGTGATGTGTGAGTGTGTGAGTATGTGAGTGTGGTGTGTGAGTGCTCTACAGTCACACACGTGACTGAGACCGACCAATGGTGTTGACTTTATTTACATCACGTAGTACGCATGGACTAAACAAGTTACGTCTTATTCCGATTTGCAACGCCATTCAATTAACGACCTTCTCTGATAGATTGCCTCCCTGTTGTAGCGTATCTTACCCCCCCCCCCCCCCACCAGTTGTAATGATGTGGAGTACCCCCCCCCCTTTTTTTGTTGTTGTGATGTTGTAGAGTAGTCCCATCCTGTTGTGTTGTTTAGCCTCCCCTTACTCTGGTGGTGTAAAATAACATCCCCTTAATTTGACGCAATAAAGTAACCTACCCTTACTCTGACTTTGATGATGTGAAGTGAAGTAGCTCTTCTTACTCTGATGATGTAATCTCCCTTACTCGAATGATGTGAAGTAACCTCCCCTAAAATGGAAATGTAAGTTGTCGTTCATACAAATGTATGAAAACACGGAATAAAACATATCTAATGTGTACAAAAGTGAGTACATACAAAATATGTCAACAATTTCACGGACACAATTTATTGCGAAAAAAGTTTTCTTAAATAAAAGAAAATCACGAAAATCCTAACTTCATGATCTTTGATTTTAAACTCTTGAATACCGAACAGAATGAATATTAATTAGCAACCACGGGATTATCAAAATTTCAAGTTGTGAAAATTTAATTTACTTCTAAATTTAGCGAAAACAAAATTCTCGCAGGGTCAAACAACTCGCAGGGTCAAACTCGCAGGGTCAGGCTCGCAGGGTCAGGCTCGCAGGGTCAGGCTCGCAGGGTCAGACTCGCAGGGTCAGGCTCGCAGGGTCAGACTCGCAGGGTCAGACTCGCAGGGTCAGACTCGCAGGGTCAGACTCGCAGGGTCAGCAGGCACTGTGAGGTCAGTGTTAAGAAAGAACTGCAGGAGACTAGTGTTGTGAGCAGAATGGGGTCAGACTGCGCGTGTTGGGGGTGGGGGGGGGGGGGGCGAGCACCAAGTCGTGAGTAGTGAGACGAGGGTAGTCAGGCGAGGGGTGGGACGGGGGTGGGGGTGTAAATTGGACTAAAAATTGGTTACTAAGGAGAGGGTGAGGGGAGAGGGCCTGACTAGCGAATATCGATAAAGTTGGGCAGGACAAAAAAGTTCCATGGTGATGTGATAAGATGGGGGACGGAGGGGGGCGGGCGGGGGGGGGGGGGGGTAACTGGTGGAAGCGCAATGTGACTTGTTACAATAAAGATGGATGCATGCGTGTGTGTGTGGGGGGGGGGGGGGGATACTGTGAGATATTGTGTGAAAGCTGAAATATTTGGTGAAGAAATGGAGTGATTTAGTCAATGTATAATGTTAAAGGACTGAATATTGGCTGGAAAACAATACTTTAAAGTAAAAACTAAAGTGCTTGTTTTTATATTAAAAACAAGCACTTTATTTTAATGGGCAATTAAGTTTAAATAAGATATCAGTAATTTTGTATTTGATACACTAGACATGTATGCCCCAACCAAAACTACGAAATCAACGACATCTCAGATTTGAACTCACAAACTACCAAGTTTTATGACAACATCGACATTCCAAGTTTTATGACAACATCGACATTCAAAGTTTTATGACAACATCGACATTCCAAGTTTTATGACAACATCGACATTCCAAGTTTTATGACACCATCGACATTCAAGTTTTACGACAACATCGACATTCCAAGTTTTATGACAACATCGACATTCCAAGTTTTATGACAACATCGACATTCAAGTTTTATGACAACATCGACATTCCAAGAAGATGTTTTAAAATGGCTGGCTACTTTCAACAGACATTTTAAACGTGTGACTATATTAATTAATGTTCTGAATTCATTGTTATTTCCGATACAAATTTTAATTGTTTCTTATTTTATTTTCCACTGATATTTTAATGACTTCCTGTTTCCAACTGATATTCTAATTGTCCGGGCTGTTCGCAACCCCTGGCTACCAGCTAAATCATGTTTAAAAAAGCTACCATTTACAGGTTTCAGTTGGAAACATTGAGCACATTCAAAGATGTTGGTAACGGTACAACTGTGACAATAAGATGTTGGTGTCAGTAAAACTGTGACATGTGACACTGACATCTTGGTGTCAATCACATGACAGACACGCATGATGTCCGTTGAATGACGAATCGACGTCTGCCGTAGTGCTGCCCCACGCCGGTCGATGCCCCAACACTGCCCCGTCGTTTGGACGACGTCTGCCCGCACTTGGCATGCGGCATAAATTAACATAAATTATCTCCCACGCCGAAGGTTAATTCGATTAGTGGGCCTTCACATGCGTGACCCATGTAATGTTGCGTAACACACACGGCGCATGCGCGCTCAGGCGGAACTTGGTGGAATGGGTGGTTGGTCAAGGAGAGGGCATCACATTAAGTAGAAGGCATCACATAAAGGAGGAGGCAGCACAATAAGGAGAGGGTAGCACAGTTCCTATGGTAAGTCGACTTTTTACTTTCTATCATTAAAACATCAACCGGTTATGTTTAAAGATATGTTCTAAATGTGTCCAGAGAATGGAACATGGAACCCTAGTTTTGAGATGTATCGATTGGTGAAGAGTGGGTCACACGACCCCCCCCCCACCCCTCTCACAATGACCAAGCTAGCGCAGGTGTGGGAGAGGTTTGCAAGAAGCGAGCAGACGGTAATGACAGCCAACAGCGAATTCACATGGGCCAAGCATATCTGCACGCTGGCCACCGCCGGCCAGCACAAGTGGGCTAACTGGCTAGAGAAGAGTGCAGCAGATAGAGCAGTGTGGCGAGTTGGGCACTGGTACTAAAAAAAGCTTTAGTATTGAGGTCAGATCCAGTTTCTCGCTTGTGGCCGGGGCCGAACAATGACCCCTACCCCATGCAATGTCCCATAATGCCCGGGCGACCTTGAAACTGAAAGCAGAAAATTGGTCAATAGGATGGACTTAAATTTGCTGGGGCGGGGATGTGGGGGTGGGGGCAGTAATTTGTCGGGTCACTGTTCTTGTGAGAGTAGACAGCTTACTCCCTGGCATGTTCATATGCAAGACACGAGACACAAGACACAGGCAAGACATAAGACACAGGCAAGACACAGGCAAGACACAAGACACGGACAAGACAAAAGACGCAGGCAAGACACGAGACACAGGCAAGAGGCAAGACACAGGCAAGACACAGACAAGACACAGACAAGACACGAGACACAGGCAAGACACGAGACACAGGCAAGAGGCAAGACACAGGCAAGACACAAGACACAGGCAAGACACAAGACACAGACAAGACACAAGACACATGCAAGACACAGGCAAGAAACAGGCAAGACACAAGACACAGGCAAGACACAAGACACAGGCAATACACAAGACACAGGCAATACACAAGACACAGGCAAGACACAAGACACGGGCAAGACACAAGACACAGGCAAGACACAAGACAAAAGAGCAGTAGAGAAGAAAGACTGTAGACTTCCATATAAAGCCACCCCACCTCCCCTCCCCCCCCCCCCCCCCACCACGTCTGCTAATGTCCATGACTGATTACCTTAATTAATTAATTAAAAGTATAAGGATGGTAGGCCTCTTGTTGTCTAGCACGTTTATCAATATGTATGTTTTTAAGGTGTATATATAATATAACTGTATGCATTTTTAAGTTGTATAAATAAATGTACGCAAGTTGCATGTAATATGAGCATTTACCTATGTACCCACCCACATCTTGTACGCACATTCGTGCAGACAAACATTTGTGTGGACGCACATTCGTGCAGACATGTATTTGTGTGGCCGTGCAGTCAGAGATCCCCATTATGACGGCAGTAACGGCAGCAATCTGTTGCAGACGACTGCAGGATTTCCCGTCTGCCATGAGCTACAGATTTGCATTTCAAATAGCACGAGACAGCCTCGCGTGCGGAACTGCGCCGCGGCTGACATGCGCACATGCGCATTTGGCATGCGCGCCAACCGCAATTACCATGAGCAGAAACCGCAGTTAGCATCACTCAAGCAATCAATCAAAACTTGCCTGGATCACAGAGCAGCAGACGTTTCAAGTGTTAGCGGCCACAGACAGGAGTGGAATCATTGTTAGAACACATTCGTCTTAAATCTATCAATCATTTGATTCAAACTTTATTTGGCTTAGATTGTGTGTGTTTGTATGTGTATGTATGTGTATCTATGTGTATGTATGTGTATGTATGTGCATGTATGTTTATGTATGTGTATGTATGTGTATGTATGTGTATGTATGTGTGTGTATGTGTATGTGTATGTATGTGTTTTTATGTGTTTGTATGTGTTCGTATGTGTGTGTTTGTGTGTGTTTGTGTGTGTTTGTATGTGTTTGTATTTATTTGTATGTGTTTGTATGAGTTTGTATGTGTTTGTATGTGTGTGTTTGTATGTGTTTGTATGTGTTTGTATGTGTGTGTATGCTACCAAAAATGTTATGTTTCCTGCATGAAAGATCGTCATCTAAAAATACAACAAAAACTTCCGATTTGAACGCTTTGAAAATTGACTGAACTACCAACCCGAGGCTTTCTTCTCTCTACAAACCACGTGACACAAAATGGTGGCTGTGTTAAAAAAAAAAGCTCTGATGTATTTAAAGGCCTCCACTGGACGCCAGCCATCAACCTAATTTTGTGTTTGCCGCGTGAAGAGACAAAAGCATGTCGGGAGAATTTGTCAGCCTCTCCATGTCTGCCCCCGCCCGTCCCCCACCCCACCCCCTTATGTAAACGAGCCACAGCTCCATGTCATGGTACCAGAGTGTGAGTAGTTCCACGATCACGTGACTAACGTCACACGACTCATGTTTGTTTATCTCTTGCATGAAAGACAGAAATATTCCTCCACCCCCTCCCCCAGCTCTCAGCAAATAGAACATTATTCATTCATTTTAATTACTCTATGGCATCCTTCCCAACACATACCCCCTTTCCCCCACCCAAACACCCCATCCACAAACCCAAAAACCCCTCACCCCTCCAACCCATCTAAACACCCCTTCCCCCCACTCAAACACCCCTTCACCCCACCCAAACACCCCTCCCACCCATCTAAACACCCCTTCCCCCCACTCAAACACACCTTAACCTCACCCAAACACCCCTTACCCCCACCCAAACACCCCTCTCACCAAAACACCCCTTACCCCCACCCAAACACCCCTCTCACCAAAACACCCCTTCCCCCACCCACACCCCTTCCTCCCACCCAAACACCCCTCTCACAAAAACACCCCTTCCCCCACCCAAACACCCCTTCCCCCCACCCAAACACCCCTTCCCCCCACCCACACCCCTTCCTCCCACCAAAACACCCCTCTCACCAAAACACCCCATCCCCCCACCCAAACACCCCTTCCCCCCACCCACACCCCTTCCTCCCACCCAAACACCCCTCTCACCAAAACACCCCATCCCCCCACCCAAACACCCCTTCCCCCCACCCAAACACCCCTTCCTCCCACCCAAACACCCCTCTCACCAAAACACCCCATCCCCCCACCCAAACACCCCTTCCCCCCACCCACACCCCTTCCTCCCACCCAAACACCCCTCTCACCAAAACACCCCATCCCCCCACCCAAACACCCCTTCCCCCCACCCACACCCCTTCCTCCCACCCAAACACCCCTCTCACCAAAACACCCCATCCCCCCACCCAAACACCCCTTCCCCCCACCCACACCCCTTCCTCCCACCAAAACACCCCTCTCACCAAAACACCCCTTCCCCCCACCCAAAACCCCTTTCCCCCACCCAAACACCCCAACAACCACTTTAAATGCCATGACTAAACCAAGCCGTGATTTTAAAATCTCTGAACGCTAACTGGCAACTCTTTTGTTTTAAATATAAAAACTGTACTCGTATAATTGGGGGCGGGGGGGGGGGGGGTGAGAATCAATCGATCAGTCTTGCCGTTGAGAAGAAAAGTCACATGAAAACATCACAGGAATGGATAAATATTTAAAGGTGCATATAAGATCAAGACAAAACGCCGACAAGGTAAAAGGCATCCAAGGCGACATCCACGCAAAACGTTAACAATAGAAACAATGTCAAAAAGAAGTATGGAAATTAACGCACGGTAAATTATTTTGGAAGAAATAAGTCCAATAATTATATAAACACTATGCCTTTAGAATTTTTGATAAATAATTGCACATCTGCGCAACTCCTATTTATGGCTTCAAAGATTTTTATAATTCTCAACATTTCTTTCCAAATATTGGAGATATTTTTGTGAGATATTTTTGTGAGATATTTTTGTGAGATATTTTTGTGAGATATTTTTGTGAGATATTTTTGTGAGATATTTTTGTGAGATATTTTTGTGAGATATTTTTGTGAGATATTTTTGTGAGATATTTTTGTGAGATATTTTTGTGAGATATTTTTGTGAGATATTTTTGTGAGATATTTTTGTGAGATATTTGTGTGAGATATTTGTGTGAGATATTTGTGTGAGATATTTGTGTGAGATATTTGTGTGAGATATTTGTGTGAGATATTTGTGTGAGATATTTGTGTGAGATATTTGTGTGAGATATTTGTGTGAGATATTTGTGTGAGATATTTGTGTGAGATATTTGTGTGAGATATTTGTGTGAGATATTTGTGTGAGATATTTGTGTGAGATATTTGTGTGAGATATTTGTGTGAGATATTTGTGTGAGATATTTGTGTGAGATATTTGTGTGAGATATTTGTGTGAGATATTTGTGTGAGATATTTGTGTGAGATATTTGTGTGAGATATTTGTGTGAGATATGTTTGTGAGATATGTTTGTGAGATATGTTTGTGAGATATTTTTGTGAGATATTTTTGTGAGATATTTTTGTGAGATATTTGTGTGAGATATGTTTGTGAGATATTTTTGTGAGATATTTTTGTGAGATATTTTTGTGAGATATTTTTGTGAGATATTTTTGTGAGATATTTTTGTGAGATATTTTTGTGAGATATTTTTGTGAACATTTTTGTGAGATATTTTGTGTTACTAGACAGGCCTACTAAGAACGGACTAGATCTTATAGAATAGGCCTACAATGGACAGGTAACTCAAATTCTGAGCTACTGTACAGGCCTACTAAACAACTGACCAGATCCTACCGTAAAATGTTACTTACGTTTTACTGTCGGATGGGTACTTTACCTCACGCTTTTTATATTTTAAATGTTATTTAAACTCCAAATTTTTAAAAATTTTCTTAAGATGTCTTATTTGTGGATAGATTTAATTACTGTCAAACTAAAATGTCACAAAGTATTCGACTACTAGGGTCGAGTGATTTTAATCTTAACCCGGCTCTATAACAACACATCAGGGCCAAAATACTTATCTTGTCGGAGCCTAAGGATTATCTATCGAGTGGGTGATAATCCTAAATCCTACCCACCCTTCAACACTACCCACTTTTACCGCTTTCTATTCTCCGTATTGACAAAGAAAAAGCAATCAGCCTGGTCCAATCAGCCTCCACCAATTTGGGGAGTTAACGAGCCCACGGGAGACTGCACACACCTGTCATCACCCGGTCGCTAGATGTCGCGGCGTTACGCAACAATAGCCCGCGGGCGGGATCTACGTCACCACGCCGGCCGACACGACGCGGGGTCCTGCGAGTGGTGTCGATTTCAGCCCTCCTCTGCTGACCGCTCAAACTGCAAGTCTGGCTGACCGTTGCGCGCTCAAACACGACCCGACCCGAGTCATTTCCCCTGGACCAGTCCATTGTCCCCTGGACCAGTCCATTGTCTCTGGGACAAATAAACCACCCGCCGGTGTTTCGCACTAGTTTTGATGACGTCAGCTTGTTATTGAAGCGAAAATGAAAGCGCTTAATCTCTCTACCATTTTCTTTTTGCACCGGATTCGTCCGGCCGGCCGTGTGAACCGTGACCGGTCATTACGTCACCTCATTCAGCCGACCAATGACACAGAAGGACGCCCCGGGCTACGCTGGACGGTCATCGTCTGCTCCTGTCATAAATGTCTGCCGCGTGTTGCCGTCTGCGGTACACACTGTGTGGACCTACCTTTGTTAGACGTCACACATCTCAGACTTGTAGGAAAATATTTTTAAGTGGCTTTAATTTATTTCTCTGTTGGAGTAATTAAAAAAACATTTACACCTGAAAGATCGAGAATTCCGTGTTTGAACTCATTGTTGTTCAAGTGACCCCTTAGCTACTTATTTGTTTAAGAGTTGTCCACCTTGATCCTGATTAAAATTTTGGTCCATTTCAAGTTGCGGCACCATCAGTGGGGTTACTGTGGTAGTGGGATTACTGTGGTAGTGTGGGTACTGCAGCAGTGGGGTTACTGTGGTAGTGGGGTTACTGTGGTAGTGGGGTTACTGTGGTCGTGTGGTTACTGTGGTAGTGTGGGTAATGTGGTTACTGTGGCACCTTTAGTGGTTTGACTGTGACAGCACTAAAGTGGTTACTGGTCTCTACCAAGTGGTTACATCGCCCGGTTACATCGTAGACTCAGGTGGACCCAACAGATGGTGTCATGGGAGGGCGGGGGAGGGTGGGGATTACTACAACGGAGAAGGGAACGATGCCAAGAGGCAAAACACGTTTCAGTCGCTCGCACTAACAATCAAGTTTTCATGTACAATGACGATCAAGTTTTCGTGCTTTATTGTTATTTTTTTCAATTACCGGCAATCAAATCGATTTTTATTCGTTCCTCACTACCCTCCCTTATGTAAACAACCCCATGAATTGAATTACTCGGATGTAAAAAAAATGATCCTATTACAAGCATTCTTGGAAAAGAAATTGCTTCTTTTAAATAACATCAATGCGTGTTGTATTTGGTCTTTGTATTTTATTTTGGCCATAAATAAATCTGTACAGTCATAAGATTATGGGTAGCACTTTATTTATGTTAAAAGGGTTCACTAAAAGATCATTTTCTTCCTGTATATATATATATATATATATATATATATATATATATATATATATATATATATATATATATATATATATATATATATATATATATATATATATAGTGTGTGTGTGTGTGTCTGTTTAGCTGGTGTTTCATCAGAAGTGTTTTATTATAGACTTGGTCGAGAACTAGACTAGACTTACTCTCTAAGAATGACCAATGAATGACGTAGCTTTGAGTGACCTGTTTGAGTGATCTTTTGGTCTCTCCGTGAAAAATAATCCCCTCTAGAAATCTATTTTTATCCGCTGTCCTCCATTACAATTTCGGACCCAATTAACTTTCAATAGCCTCTCGTCCACTTGTAAGATGTGGTCAAGTTGTCTCCGGTCCTCCCCCCCCCCCCCGTCACCTGCCCCCCTCCCCTCCACACACAAGGCCACCGACTTCGTGCCTGCATTGTCCAGTCGCTTCAAGCAGAGACAAGACGCGGTCCACCATGCGTCAATGTTATTCAATACCCACTTTCTCCCCGAGTGTGACCACAGTACGCCCCCACCCCCAGGTGCCTCGCAACCACCCACCCCCACCCCCTCGACTCATTATCCCCCTTTCAATGCCCCCTTTGCACCTCGACCCCTGAACGCTATTTGCCAGCATAATTCTGCATTGTCCAGCGGCTGACCAGTCCGTTTGAATGACCAGTGCCCCGCCACCATTGACAACGACGCAAGTTGGACTCGGCGTCATGACGACACAGTCCGGCTTGGATTTACGACACGCACACTTGTACTGACCTTCGTGGAGGCCGGACACTCGGACATTTCACATCAAGACGTGTCACATTCATACATACAGTGGATACATTTCTAACGCTGGAGTTATTTCTTTTCTGGATCAATTGTGCCATTTGTTTCACTGTTGATTGTATGCTTATTTTAGAACACAGCTGCCTTAGTTTTAAAAATTACATTTTTAGAGTAAACAATAGGAATATAATTGGTATCAGCAGTAATTAAACAAAGGAATATTTTCTGCTTACGTCACACAATAGAAAATTTCCAGGGCAGGTAACCTACCCTACACACCAACACACTACAGCTGTACGCTCTTTATCATTCAACATTTGCATACTTGTTGTGACATGCGCAGTTAACCAATACCTCGTGAACTTTGTGTGAGTTGTATTCACCCAAAACGCCCCCCCCCCCCCCCTCGACCCCTACTGTGAATTAATAGTGGCGACCAATGCACCATCACGAGATAATAAGCGGCGAGAGTTGCGGGACTCAGCCGAGTGTGTTTGTGTGTAGCGCTGCAATCATCTACGTGCAGACGTAACACGGGGGGTCAAAAGGTCACATGACCAGCGGCCGCTACACGTATCACCGGTCAGCAGACGGTGTTTTGTCAGTTTCGGACACAGCGATGGAAAGTTTTCTGTGGATACGGTTGGATATATCAGACGAATGATCGCATTGTTTTCATTCACATCAGACATTTTGACGTGTGAGATCAACATTAAAATGGACATTCGCAAAAGTTTTCTCAGGTAAGCGTTTTCTAAATAGTAAACTAATTCTATGTCAGCAATTGTTATGGTCAAAATTTATGTCAGTCTGAGAGTTACTAAAAAGATGTAGTTAATTGTTATGCCGCATCGCATTCTAATAAAAAAAGAGCAAGACTAGACAGTTAACTGTTTATACAATTTAGTCAACTTAAATATTCCCAGAAATGTATCTGTATCATCACTACCTGATCGGTCTATAATCTCTCGGGTCTAGAAGACCGTAAAGGATCATTAGTGAGTCATTCCGTAAAGGATCATTAGTGAGTCATTAGTTAAGTCGTTTTGATTACTTTAATCATCGAAGAAACTGTCGAAGAATTGTTCGCAGTTGCGGATAAACTTTAGACACCACGGGGTCAATTTTATTTTTAGCACCACGGTATCGATATTTTATTTTTAACACCACGGTATCGATATTTTATTTTTAGCACCATGGTATCGATATTTTATTTTTTAGCCCGACGGTATCGATATTTTAACCAGATGGTATCGATATTTTAATACGATGGTGTCGATATTTCAACAAGACGATATCGATATATGAACGACAGATCAGCCTAATGTTAACGTGACAGTTTTGCACCGCCCCATACCCCCCCCCCCCCATATGACCTTCACCCCACCGAGCTGGAAACCTTGTCACATCTGCCCGAATGTCACCTCGCCCCGTTTAAAATGTGACGCAACAAAGTCGACATGCATTGCGTCTTCTTGCTTTGTGAAGTAGTAGAATTGTGCCCCCCCCTCCCCGCCTCTACCATTATTCTCTGTACGAGCCCCTTCCCCCTACCCTCCCGCAAACACCTGAACAACCTCCGCGTACTGCCGCTGAATAGGTGATCGCGTTGTCATGGCAACGCTTGTCTTGGAGACTTAAACGCCAGTCCCAGCACAAACAGTGCCTGATTCTACCTGACCACTGTGACCTACTTAGACACGATCAGTGCCTGATTCTACCTGACCACTGTGACCTACTTACACACGACCAGTGTCGAGTGTACCTGACCATCCTGACCTACTTCCGTGATATTAAGTCGATGGCTTGAAAACATTTACAATGGAGATTTTACCTCAATCTCGGAGGAAATTTTCGTGCAGTCTGGGAAAGATGCGGGGGGGGGGGGGGGGGGGGGGGGTGGAAATGAAGTTGTTGAATAACATGTACATGATGATGACCTCTGACCTTCCGGAGTTGATGACATGTGTGACATGTCGGTGAGATCACTTCCGGTGAGATCAGACTTAAGCACAAAGTCTCTGTTGTAAATTGCTCCCCCTGAAGAGTTTCAATGGAATTGGTGATTAATTAAAGCTCTTAGAAGAAACCAATCAAATTTTCGTGAACGTTTGTCTAGGTTCTCAAACTTGAGAGATGTACCCCCGGCTGTCTGGTCGAAAATAGCACACGAATGTATCAACTGAGACTTGACCAACCGAGACTTGACCAACCGAGACTTGACCAACCGAGACTTGACCGAGACTTGACCAACCGAGACTTGACCAACCGAGACTTGACCAACCGAGACTTGACCAACTGAGACTTGACCAACCGAGACTTGACCAACCGAGACTTGACCGAGACTTGACCAACTGAGACTTGACCGAGACTTGACCAACGGAGACTTGACCAACCGAGACTTGACCAACCGAGACTTGACCAACCGAGACTTGACCAACCGAGACTTGACCAACCGAGACTTGACCACCCGAGACTTGACCGAGACTTGACCGACCGAGACTTGACCACCCGAGACTTGACCACCCGAGACTTGACCAACTGAGACTGTATCAACTCATAGTGAGTTCATCTGTCTTGTAAGATGATAAAGTAAAAAGTACTTGACTTTGTTGTGCACTCAACGTTTTCTAAGTGACCAAAACATTTATGGTTTAATCTATCGGAACTTTACGTTCACGAGTTTTAGTACGACTAAAATATTTCCTTGCTCGTTTCAAATGAGACTTGAACCCGTTCTTGTAAGATCGTCTAGCTAGACCATGGGGGTGACGAAGGCCCGTCATTGTTACTCATATTACTCACCACATCAAGTGACCTTCAGACTGTCTCAAAACGAGGCTATCGCTAAAAATAGACTCATGTTTTCTACATCTGTCAAGTTTGCAATTAAAATGTTTTCAATTGTTGTGGTTAAAGAAAGGGGGTTGAAGTGTCGGAAATTTAGCAAGTGTGCAGGTTTGTGTAGGATCTCTCTTCAACAAGATGATGAGTCGTCGTTAGTCATCGTGCACGTTTCACGGAAAAAACTTTTGACTAATTTCTCTAAGTGATTTGTCCACTTCAACTCAAACTGTTTACATGTTAAGTCGTGTGTGGGAGTCTAAGTAGGGGGGATTCCAAGTTATTTCCTGGAGGTTTGTGGGGGCTGTGTGTGAGCGAGTGTGTGTGTGAGAGTTAATAATTTAAATATTCAGTCAATAAATTTGCATTAATTAGCACCCAGCTGAGCAGCATAACTGCATGACGATCAACTGATTGATAATTAAAAATACGGGTTAAATAAAACACATATGACTGACCACTACTATAACATGTGACAATTTAAACTGCTAAAAATGTCTATTAGAATACTTGAAAGTATATGCTAACATAAATGGGCCTTTATCATCGAGCCAACAACTCGCTCCAATTTTTGATAAAATATTTAACTTTGATAAATATATTTAGCCTATTGTTTTCTTCTCAAATCGATTGTACAGTGATCCACATGTCACCAACTCGCAATTTTCGCATCACCACCACTTGATCTTTAAATTACCAATTGGTGATCTCTGCCACTTTACCAAAGTTGCCATGACCCTCAAGACGAAATAGTTACTTTTTGTATGTTATTCATACTATTTTATGTACACGTTTTTTTCACGATAACACATGCGCTTATTTGATTTTGTATATTTTAATTTCATTTATATTAAATATTATTCATACACAAAAATGTACTATGTGAAAAATGAGAGGGTAACACTACTTCGCTTTTTTCCCCCTAAGGAATGGCTGAAATTTACCTGAATTTACCCAAGCCACTAATTTCTATGTCCCTCAACTGTCCTGTAGATGTCCCTCCCAACTGTCGCCATGGTCCGCTGACTACATGTCTGCACACAAAAGGTCATTATCCCCCTCGCTCCGACACTCGGGGGTTTCCTAAAAGTTTCCGGATGTTGCTCATATTTCTACGCATTTTTGTTTACAACATCCATTGTGTTCACACATTGTTTACAGTTACAAGTTTGGGTTCCCCCCTCCCATCCCTCCTCACAAAACCATCCCACATACGAACAAAGAAGAAAATGTGTAACATTACTGGCGAATTACAGATATGTTTAATACCTCGTCATACGAACCTATGGTTTAATACCTCGTCATACGAACCAGTGGTTTAATACCTCGGTATACGACCTGGACATATCCCTACTCAGACCACGAAGTTTGGCGGGTGAAAATATCAAGGCCCCTCAGTACAACTATTTTAATGGGGCGGGGAAGGTGGGCAGCGATGTGTATTGCGTCTGATTAAGTTTCGATTTTTTTTTCTTGCTATGTCTGTAAGTCGTTAGCCTTGAGTCACAAGTCCCGGTGTGGCTGTATGTGGTTTTTGTGGCACATGTTGTGGTGTGGCTGCATCAATGTGGTTTTTGTGGTTCTCGACTCTACAACCTACTGTTGTCGTGAAAAAGAGACCGAAATTTCCCGAGAAATTGGTTGACATTTCTTTAAAGAACTTTTTGTATGGATGACTAAGCCGATTATGTACTTGAAACTTTCTTCAATGTTTTCCTCAAATGTTGGGTTACGTAACTTTGGGTTCAGAGTAACCACATTCTTTCAGGTAACCTACTGCCCCTTTTAATTACACGTCTTTGAGATGACAATATTTATTGCGCTGGCGATTATCAAAATGAATTAGAGTACTGTTAAAACCGTATTATGAGCTAAAAGTCTAATTCATTTGACCAGCACAAGAAAGAATTCATTAAACATCATCTAACGGCTAACCATCTGTAGATGTGTCGTCTGCCAGTCTCGTCAGTGTGACGTGCTGTCTGCACCCTTTGACCTCTGTCTAATGACCCGAATCCTGGTCAGCCAAAAACTTTTTTTTAAATCATGCTGCTTGTTTTATAACGAGCGATCAAAATCTACAACGACGCAAGATTGGCCATTTTAAATTGTGCTTTAGGTCCGTGAAGAAAACACAATAGTAATCAAAGGAGCAATTAATTAGCATTTAAAATAACCCAATCGTATGTATTGTTTGAGCATCAAGTTGTCCTAGAATTCGCGATGACCACTGAGATCCTGGTTAGTTTTCTTAAAATAGTTACGCTCTTTTACATTTAATCTTTGACTTTTAGGAAAATGTTATCTTTAAAACGTCTCGTTTTGAAACATCTTGAGGAGAAGCTCATAATCCGTGCATCACGGACGTTCATTGAAACTGACGCATCGCACAAGCACTAGATTGCACTTACGACTGTCAAGCTCCTAAATCACGTGACATCCGCATTTATTAATGAAAAGTTGTGACGGGTCGTCTCATTCTGAGCGCGGGAATACTCTACTTCATCTAGTGAGCAGACATCCATTGACTGGCCAACTCATCTCTAATTAAAAACTTTGCTAATTTTTAGCTGTCGTGTTCTACTCCGGTCTAATTAATTGTGCCCGTCTAATTAAACACTGAAGTCAACTAATTTGGAGAATGTGCATCAAAACTTTAGGGTAAGTTGACATAAGCCTCGCTTTTTAATTGTACGAGAAATTAATTTTAACACTTGTCTATCAAAGATTTGCTAAAAATGTATAATTTTATAATTTTATGAAGTAGTTTTAAAACTTCAAACGTATCGATAATCTTATTCAACGTATTCAAAAGCCGAACAGTTGTGATTTATATCTAGACCGTTTAGTGAAATGATACCCAGACAAAATCAACATAACTATGGAATCCCCCCGATGAGTTTAACAAAGAAAGAAAAAAAATTTATCGAACCTACTCACAGGTGTGACACATTAGCAAAATTTGCAAGTCATAGGTGAGGTACATTAGGCGACACCTTGACGGGGGCGTGGCACGAACAAAGACATGCTAGGTCCGGCGGCTGTCTCAACAAGCTGTCTCAGATTTACCAGCCGATGGTCTTATGTGGCCCACTCTATGGGGGATGTCGTACGTCTGAAGATTTGAACGAGCAGATTTGATTGATGCCCCCCCCCCCCCCAGCCCCGCTGCTGGCCACACGTGCACCCGCCTGCAAACGTCGCGCGCCAGTTTGCTGCATATAATTACGCATGCGCCTTTTTGATTTCTCCATCCTCATCGCTTTGGTGGTGTTTGTTCAACAGGACGTTATCAGATATGTAGGTGGTGTCACCAGATATGTGGGTGGTGTCACAAGATATGTGGGTGGTGTCACCAGATATGTAGGTGGTGTCACCAGATGTGGGTGGTGTCACAAGATATGTGGGTGGGGTCACCAGATATGTAGGTGGTGTCACCAGATGTGGGTGGTGTCACAAGATGTGGGTGGTGTCACAAGATATGTGGGTGGTGTCACCAGATATGTGGGTGGTGTCACCATATATGTAGGTGGTGTCACCAGATGTGGGTGGTGTCACCAGATGTGGGTGGTGTCACAAGATGTGGGTGGTGTCACCATATGTGTTGGTGGTGTCACCAGATATGTAGGTGGTGTCACCAGATATGTGGGTGGTGTCACCATATGTGTGGGTGGTGTCACCATATATGTAGGTGGTGTCACCATATATGTAGGTGGTGTCACCATATATGTGGGTGGTGTCACCAGATATGTGGGTGGTGTCACAAGATATGTGGGTGGTGTCACCAGATATGTAGGTGGTGTCACCAGATGTGGGTGGTGTCACAAGATATGTGGGTGGGGTCACCAGATATGTAGGTGGTGTCACCAGATGTGGGTGGTGTCACAAGATGTGGGTGGTGTCACAAGATATGTGGGTGGTGTCACCAGATATGTGGGTGGTGTCACCATATATGTAGGTGGTGTCACCAGATGTGGGTGGTGTCACCAGATGTGGGTGGTGTCACAAGATGTGGGTGGTGTCACCATATGTGTTGGTGGTGTCACCAGATATGTAGGTGGTGTCACCAGATATGTGGGTGGTGTCACCATATGTGTGGGTGGTGTCACCATATATGTAGGTGGTGTCACCATATATGTAGGTGGTGTCACCATATATGTGGGTGGTGTCACCATATGTGTGGGTGGTGTCACCAGATATGTAGGTGGTGTCACCATATATGTGGGTGGTGTCACCACCAAATATGTGGGTGGTGTCACCACCAAATATATGTGTGGGGTCACCATATATGTGGGTCGTGTCACCACATATGTGGGTGGTGTCACCAGATATGTGGGTGGTGTCACCAGATATGTGGGTGGTGTCACCAGATATGTGGGTGGTGTCACCAGAAATGTGGGTGGTGTCACCATATATGTGGGTCGTGTGAGTGTTCATACAGATGTCGCAGTCTTTCAATCTTTGGTTGTATAGCTGTGGCCTTGAGTGGTTTAAATCAAATAATGAGGACACCCCCACCTCAACACTAGGGGAGTAATAACACAGACACCCTACCTCAACACTAGGGGAGTAGTAAGACCGACATCCAGTTAGTAGGGCGACCCCCCGGGCCTGTGGGTCGGGCACCCACAGCTGTATGTAGGTGATAAGCTGAGATGTGTTTGATATTCAGTCCACAAGCTGGCGCCCTCACTCAACACAACTGGTACAACTCGCCTACATTTGACTAATCCCCGTGAATTAGTTGCTCCTAGTGCGAGTACAGCTTCATTGTTGGACCTTTTTGTTGTACTTTACATGAGGGAGGGGGGAGGGGGGCTGGTCGGGGTGGGGCTGATAGTTCAAGTCTTCTTGCTAATGCCGAGCATAAATTAGCGGGTAACGAATAAAACCTCGACAGTAGTTGAACTGTTTGGTAGGCGTCGGGGTCGTCGATTTCAAAGCTGTGCATTAATTGTTGGCTTGCTACATGTACGGCTGTTCAAAGCTGTGCATTAATTGAAGGCTTGCTGTTTGTCAGGCTGTTCAAAGCTGTGCATTAATTGTAGGCTTGCTGTTTGTCAGGCTGTTCAAAGCTGTGCATTAATTGTAGAGTTGCTGTTTGTCAGACTGTATGATTGTATCGGTCTCACCATGTTGTAAGTATAAAGCTGAACAAATTAATTAATAACCCCTGTTCCAATCGAGTGTAATGTTTATAAAGCTGAACAAATTAATTAATAACCCCTGTTCCAATCGAGTGAAATGTTTATTTTCGTGTTATTTGAGACTTCCCAGAACAGTGTTGACAGATTCTAGCGTTTGAACAATTATATGTGGCATTATAGGGTGGCCGCAGTTAGCCATCTAACGAGTATGAGTGGCCGCTGTTGGCCATCTAACCAATGTTGCTGGTGCCGCTGTTGGCCATCTAAAGGGTGTGAGTGGCCGTTGTTGGTCATCTAACCGATGTTGCTGGCGCCGCTGTTGGCCATGACAAGGGGCGTGGCGGGTGGCACTGTCCACTATATCCAGTTACCATCCGCCCAGCTAGTTGACCAGCCCAGGTGGTCAAGCGTGAAAGATGGCCCGTCAGTGTCCATGATCGGGCGACAAAAATTAATGCTCATGGCTGACAGGTACAGGGGATTCAGTTTACTGGCGCCCCTCGCCCAGCGGGCGGTAGGGAACCCTGGACTAGAGCGGCGCCCTAAAAAGTCTACACAAAAACTGGGACTGCATTTTCGATTATTGTTGGGTCATAATTTGTTATGTAGCTCTCCGCTCTAGTTCTGTATGTGGATTTTTCTTTGTGTTTAATAAAAATAAAGGGGGGGGGCTCACTTTCGATAATGTGTTTTTACTTAAAGAATCAATGTCAACAGTCTGTGATTTTGTGCATTGATTTTCGGTTGATGCTGGCCTTTTGTCGAAACCTCTATATTCCTCCAACAT
Organism: Physella acuta; assembly: GCF_028476545.2. Classification (NCBI taxonomy): domain Eukaryota; kingdom Metazoa; phylum Mollusca; class Gastropoda; family Physidae; genus Physella; species Physella acuta. The sequence goes on along the minus strand of NW_026733046.1, from coordinate 283,568 downwards.
TTTAATCTTCAGACACAAGGGAGCTACGTTAGAAGTAAACTCAAGAACTAAAAGCGGAAATGCTTAATCGATCTATTTTTTCTTGTTTTGATTAAAGGTTTATTTCTTTTTTTTTTTAACAAATGCTAGCCATTTATTTTAAAACTGATCCGTTGCTTCCCTCCCCTTAGTTCTCGGTTACTGCCCCTGAGCCAGAAAATGTCGGGTAAGAAATATGTCCATTATTCTCCGTTGTTCTTTTGTTAGCGGCAATAATATCGCCTTACACTCGCAGTCCACTGACCGACCAGTGGCCGGCACAGCGGGCTCTAACATTTCACTCAGGGTGGACATTACAATAAATAAATGCTCGTCAGCAGCTTACAGTTGGGGGCGAGGGGGGGGGGGGAAGGGGGGGTTGTCGGGATCTGTGTCCATGTCAAGATTTGTGTCCATGTCAAGATTTGTGTCTATGGAAAGATTGACGTCTGTACATGAGGTACCTAAATCACCCTCCCCGCCCCCCCCACCCACACCTCCACTCACACCCCACTCCCAATTTATTTCCTAGTCCAGCTTTATTTACTGGTTTAAGCCTGATCATTCTGCCATTGATTTTAAAATGTGGAAATGTTGTGATCGTACTGAACTTGTCATTAGAACCATGAACTTGTCACTAGATTTGAACCATGAACTTGTCCCAAGAACCACAACAAACCAAGTCTTCTCATAACGATTATTTTTCCCGGGGTAACAACCCCCCGCTCCACCCCCCCCCCCCATAAGACTATTTTTTCATCCGTTGCACGGCACCGACTATTTTTAACGCTTACAGCAGTAGCAGACGTGAGGCAGTCATGGCGGAGGGGGGGGGAGGTTGGTGCACCAGTTGGTCAATTGATGTCCTGCATTGACCAAGTCAGAATGACGTAACATTCGTGTGTCCTTACCACCAGCGAACTACTGCACGTGTTGATTTATATTCTGATCAAGAAAACATTTCTTTATATATTTTGATCTATAGAACACGTCTATTTATATGTTTTTACGTACAGAACAACAGTCTATATATATATATATATATATAGCTTGATTTATAGAATAACAAAAAAAAGATGTAGTATGTTGTATGTATATTTTGACGTATGTAGTTTATTAATGGTAATCTCTTACTTGTCGAGGTTCCAAATTAATTGTCCAAAAGCACTAGTCAACATTTTGTAGAAATCTAAAATTTCTAAATCAGAGTATCGTCATCTATGCCTCAAATAATTACCTGCAAGAATTGTGTTAGTTACATGTATTCTCAGCCATGTAGATGGGCTGTGACATCGATTTAACAAACTTGGATAAATAACTTGACGCTACGCCGAACTAAAACATTGGAAGAGGAGTGGGGGGGGGGGAGTAAAATAAAAAGTTGTTTACACCAGCAAACCTCGCCATCACTCGTCTAACACACTACACCAACAAACCTCGCCATCACTCGTCTAACACAGTACACCAGCTGACGGACGGTTAAATGTGTGAGGCGCACGTGCATTTCTCCCATGTTACGTCCGTGCCGTGCCGGAGGGGGGGGGGTACCCGGGTCCGTCAGGTCTGATAACATTTGTCAACCATTGGCGCACAAACTCTCGTCACACGACCCCTCCCCCCCCATCCGGTTAAGTATAATCGTACCGCCGTTGGTCCCCGATGGTCAGTGTGTGAGTACTACGTCAGTGTTATGTCAAGTTTAGCTGAGTGAGTAGTACTCGCGTTTATATCAACACAACTCTGGGATCTCTAGTGATACGTTTCTTTCTGGGTTGGATACGGGGCGAGTGGGGTCGTTTTGTGTGTACAAGTGTAACAATTGTGTGTGTGCATTTGATCGCATTAGAGCAGTGACTTCATTGTGTAGCATCCGCCATGGCGGTATTGGGTAAGTCTAATTAAATATCTGCTAAGTTATCCAGATAATATCTGCCCCCCTACCCCTGCTTGCTAACCTGACCCTTCCAACTATTGATTCATGTGTTCGATGGTGTCTACTTCTGGTGAGTTTACAATTGACGCGATGAAGTTCGAGACTATACCGTGTTTTTATTTGACGTAATTAATTCAAAACCCGCCCTTAAGTAAATCTTGTTAATATTCAACTGTTGAAACCATATCTTTCAGTCCCCCCCCCCCCATATCCTGTCCTTATCCCCCCCCCCATGACTACGATGCATCCAGACGTGAGTACCTCCGTTTGTACACACGCACGTGAGGGACTTAAGGCTGGACACACTGGCCTGACTACACGGACGTTTCAATTATAAAATGGACGTTCTAGGTCAGTTGTATCGATCGTAAACACAGTTGACTTGCCGGCGTCATCGTGTTTAGTCCGTACGGCTAACTGAATGTAATGTTTAGTCCGTACGGCTAACTGAATGTAATGTTTAGTCCGTACGGCTAACTGAATGTAATGTTTAGTCCGTACGGCTAACTGAATGTAATGTTTAGTCCGTACGGCTAACTGAATGTAATGTTTAGTCCGTACGGCTAACTGAATGTAATGTTTAGTCCGTACGGCTAACTGAATGTAATGTTTAGTCCGTACGGCTAACTGAATGTAATGTTTAGTCCGTACGGCTAACTGAATGTAATGTTTAGTCCGTACGGCTAACTGAATGTAATGTTTAGTCCGTACGGCTAACTGAATGTAATGTTTAGTCCGTACGGCTAACTGAATGTAATGTTTAGTCCGTACGGCTAACTGAATGTAATGTTTAAAAAACCGAATCAAAAATTAGTTTTAGGGTATTTTAAGACACGCCAAAATAGTTAGAAATTAATAGGGATTTTATTTTACATTAACAATGGCCTTACGTAACAGTAAAGGTTTATAAATTTTGTAACAAATTTTAAAAACAAACGTGCCGATAGGACTGGATACACCCGTAATAGTTTTAGAAACAAAAAAATTCTCTGTGCAATTCTTGACAGGAAACTATACCTAAATACCACTATTAAAATATCATCTGGGAAACTAGACCTATACAACATTTTGAATTGTGTTTCGAAAACTATATATGTAATCTCTAGGAAACTATACCTATTTAATAAAAAAAGTTAGGCCTATCTAAAATTAATTTCAAAACACGTGTAATAATTAACAGTATACACAATATCACCCCCCTCTCTAAAAACAATGTAATTAAGGATGAACTAATTTAAGATTTTGTACGTGAACTTGTGAGTCATGTATGTGCACTTAATGTTTACGAGTATCCTGTCCATTAAGTGCATGCACGGTCCTGTCCTGTTGGTGAGTACATGCAATTTGTCTTCATCAGCATCCCGGATGATGTAGCCACTCATTTGCGATTTGTGATAGAACATATCACTTGTAGTCGTTATATTACCAGCTATAGCTGTGGCACTTACAGCCGTCATTATATTACCGGCTATAGCTGTGACTTTTAATAATAAACTTTATTTTGAAACGGCTACAACAGCAGGCACGGGGCCTAATTACACATTGGCCGTAATTAAAGAAAAACGAATACCAAGGCATTTAAATACAATATTAAAGACTTAGAATTAACATATGGAATAAAGAAATAATGGTAATATATATTTTTTTCACAAATTTCAAAGGAATTTATACTATAACAGATTAATGAAAAAAAAATGAGATGACTCAATACAAAAGATCACGAAAAAGCTGATTTTTACTTTCTCGTATACAGATTATAGAGGTGATGGCTTATTTTTTAACGTTTGGTTTTAAAAAATATTTTCAGTTAAACAGGTCTAATTTTATTCTGTGAGGAAGGGTGTCCCACAAATTGGCACCAGGGCAGTCGGTGGTAGAAAGTTGGGATGGGTAAACTAAGACGACGATTTAATTGTGTATTGTAAGACAGTTGGTCTGATATATTATGATTTATGAAATATTTTAAAGGAAAGTTGATTGTCCCCTACACGAAGAATATTAGTTGTAATGAAACCATGCAGATTACTAGATAAACCAGTCATCTTATGGCCCTTTTTTGTAACGTTAAGAGAGGACCTGCTATAGGCATGAATGTCCCATCCGATGTAATACAAGAAACATTTTAAAAATAATACGTAGAATTGGATAAAAAGTCTATCCTGTAATATGACCCCCCTCCATCACACATAGGGGACACATGTCTGAAAGAAACTATAAGTCTTACACATTTTTTACAAACTGCAACTGTTATTAAGTTATGGATTTTTAAAACATGTTTGTACATTTCTTGGCGGTTTAAATTTTTCTAGTATTTTTTTCATAATTGTCCGAAAACTAGTACATCTACACCTGGCACATTGGCCGAAAATAATAAACTATGGACAAATTTGATCCATCAATTGATTTGATACAGAATCTCCAATAAAAAATAATTAATCAGTCTATCTAATGTGTACACGTCAGCAGCGACTTGACGAAATATTCTAAAAAACCTTTTCGTTGTTGTATGGTAGCCATCTTTAACTGACACCCAGCAATAGTAGCTCTAACCCCAACCCTAGCCCACCAATAGTGGCTCTAACCCCAACCCTAGCCCACCAATAGTGGCTCTAACCCCAACCCTAGCCCACCAATAGTGGCTCTAACCCTAACCCTAGCCCACCAAAGTAGCTCTAACCCTAACCCTAGCCCACCAAAGTAGCTCTAACCCTAACCCTAGCCCACCAATAGTGGCTCTAACCCTAGCCCACCAAAGTAGCTCTAACCCTAGCCCTAGCACATCAATTGTAGCCCTAACCCTAACCCTAGCCCACCAATTGTAGCCCTAACCCTAACCCTAGCCCACCAATTGTAGCTCTAACCCTAACCCTAGCCCACCCATAGTAGCTCTAACACTAACCCTAACCCTAACCCACCTAAGTAGCTCTAACCCTAACCCACCTAAGTAGCTCTAACCCTAACCCACCTAAGTAGCTCTAACCCTAACCCACCTAAGTAGCTCTAACCCTAACCCACCTAAGTAGCTCTAACCCTAACCCTAGCCCACCAATAGTAGCTCTAACCCTAGCCCTAGCACATCAATTGTAGCTCTAACCCTAACCCTAGCCCACCAATTGTAGCCCTAACCCTAACCCTAACCCTAGCCCACCAATTGTAGCCCTAACCCTAACCCTAACCCTAGCCCACCAATAGTAGCTCTAACCCTAGCCCTAGCACATCAATTGTAGCCCTAACCCTAACCCTAGCCCACCAATTGTAGCCCTAACCCTAACCCTAGCCCACCAATTGTAGCCCTAACCCTAACCCTAGCCCACCAAAGTAGCTCTAACCCTAGCCCACCAAAGTAGCTCTAACCCTAGCCCACCAATAGTAGCTGGCCATCGACCAGTTAATCATGAACGTATTAAGTTTGGCAGTGGAATATGAAACCAACATCGCTAGTTGGATCTAATATTAGCTGCTACTATTGCCTCCCAAGGCAAACGGCTTTAAGAAAAAAAAAAGAGCGGGGAAAAAGTTTAAATTTTCGAAGAGAGGCAAGTATCTCCTGTAGTCCCCCCCCCCCCCCCCCCCCCAAGTATCTCGTGTAGCCTCCCCCCCCCCTCCCCAACCCTATTGTTTCCTCCCCGTAAAGAACCGTTAGTGACTATGGCAGACTTTTTTGTACCAGATCGATAATATGCATGGATTGGTAACTGGGGGGAGGGGGGGGGGGCTGGGCTGGGGCAGACGTGTTGTAGTGGCAGGGAAAAATTTGAAATTATTCGCAGCTTTCTCAAGTCTTCTTTTTTTTAAATTTAATTTCTGTGAGTTGGGGTGGAAGAAATGATGTTGTGTAGATGTGTGGTGTGTGGTGTGGTGTGGTGTGGGTGTGTGGGTGCGGTGTGTGGGTGTGGTGTGTGGGTGTGGTGTGTGGGTGTGGTGTGTGGGTGTGGTGTGTGGGTGTGGTGTGTGGGTGTGTGGGTGTGTGGGTGTGGTGTGTGGGTGTGGTGTGTGGGTGTGGTGTGTGGGTGCGGTGTGGGTGTGTGGTGTGGGTGCGTGGTGTGGGTGTGGTGTGGTGTGGTGTGTGGGTGCGGTGTGTGGGTGTGTGGGTGTGTGGGTGTGGTGTGTGGGTGTGGTGTGTGGGTGTGGTGTGTGGGTGTGGTGTGTGGGTGTGGTGTGGTGCGGTGTGTGGGTGTGGTGTGGTGTGGTGTGTGGGTGCGGTGTGTGGTGCGGTGTGTGGGTGCGGTAGGTGAAGATCCGCTGAAAGCTGGTCGGAACGACTTGTTCATTTTTAACCAACATGTCACTCGGCCATTTTATCACGCACAGTTTTTAATGTGGTGTGACAGAGTGGGGAGGGGGTGGGTGGGGGTGTATGTTGGGGGGGGGGTGGGGGTGTATTTGGGGGGGGGGGTGAGGTCGGAGTGAGTACTTTTTTAGAAAACAAAAAGAGGACAAAATCTCTAATGGTATAACATTGTTTGAAGTGAGGGGCGGGTGGGGGGGGGTTACAAAAGACGGCCGACCTGCTTCTATAATTGCTCATTAGAGCAAATACAAATGTAATGAAAGTGGAGGGGGGGGGGGGGGCTGTGGAATAATGAACATGCCATTTATTTATTATACCGAGTAGGACGAGGGGCCCATCCTATCGCTGGTCTTTGGGTGTAACGATATGTGACGGCAAAATTATTGGGGGTGGGGTGGGTGGGGTAGCGAGTTACATTTTTAAATGTCAGAATCTGAATGAAACTGGTGAATGTGTCACCATCATACATAGACTGGAGAATGTGTCACCATACATAGACTGGGGAATGTGTTATACAAATATGTTGCACATTTTCGTTAAAATAATGGGTTGCACCATGAAGGGTGGGATATTTTAAATATATTTTCGATCTAAAGCTTTCTGTAAATCAACACACTAAAAAACCGTTCATTTCCCCTTTATTTTAAAAATGGTTTTGCTGTTAAAGAATATTTGCCAGTTTCCTATTAAAATTTCCAGGACTGAACTTCTCTGCTCCGCCTTTTATAAATTACAATAAAAGCATTGCCCACCCCTCCATCCCACCCCACCCCCCTAATCTACGGCTGCTGCTTTTAATATTATTTATTTACCAAGCGGTGTTAAAAATCAATAATTAAAGGAACACTGTGGTCTGCATAGCTACAGTTCTAGTGATGGTACAGCGATGTTCATTGGTTACGTTCATGGTACAACTGATCTGATTGGTTCGTTGGTCGTGTTCTGATGCTGTGGGTGGATGTGTTGATGTGTGCGTGTTGTATGTGTTTATGTTGTTGTGTACACGGCTGTATGTTAGCGTGTTGCGTATGTTTTGGAGTTGTGGTAACATTTGCGTGCGCGGCTGGTTTTTGTGTGTTGTGTTGTATTATTTTGTTATTTTTGTGTTGTTGGTGTGTTGTATTTGTGTGTTGTGGTGTTTTCAGAGTGCGCTACTTTGTTGTATATTTTTGTTGTGCATTTGTTGTGTAAGTTTGTATTTTGTACAGATACAACATGTTGTGCACGCTGGTATGTCATGACATGCTTGGGGGGGGGGGGGGGTATTTTCTAATAGCCTTTCAATTTGTGAAACCAAAGCGGAATAATGACGTTAAGCCGATAGGTTAAAGTTTAGGGTTCGTCTCTAGAATGATACTTATTAGAGTGTTTTTATAATTTGTTTACTAATTAGTGTTTTTATAATTTGTTTACTTATTAATGTTTTTATAATTGTTTACTTATTAGTGTTTTTATAATTTGTTTACTAATTGTTTTTATAATTGTTTACTTATTAGAGTGTTTTTATATTGTGTTTACTAATTAGTGTTTTTATAATTTGTTTACTTATTAGAGTGTTTTTATAATTTGTTTACTAATTAGTGTTTTTATAATTTGTTTACTTATTAGATTGTTTTTATAATTTGTTTACTACACGTTTGAGTCACGTGATGACGAGAAATGACTTATTGATTAGTCGTACCCACATATTCGAATATTGAGTATCGTATGTCACGATTTGGTTAAACGTACACACTTCATCCACTGTCAATTATTTCTACAAAATGTTTCACATGTGGGCGGGGTGAGGGTGGCTAACAAGTTTGAATAAATGTGTGAATCGTCCTGTGTGTGTGTGGGGGGGGGGGGGTAAGGTTCACGGGTCATGTACTATGACCGGTGTCTATGTGTCTATTGCCATACACCTAAACGGTCCAGGTAAACGGTCCAGGTAAAGTTTGTTTGCTGGGGTCCAGGCTGTCTGCCTGTTTGCCCAGGGTCCGAGCTAGATGTAGGTCACCTTAGATTAAAAGAATGGCTTGCTGTTGGTGTAGGTATGTCCAGATTTTTTTGTTGGGCTAAATATAGCACGCCTCGTATCCACTTGTTTATTTTGAATAATGTATCTTTAGTTTCAAGATCGAGCTTATTTATACCACCGACAATTTTCGGTGTCACAATCTACGATATTGTGTTAAGAATATTTTCATCTTTTGTGTGCATTTAATTGATTTAATTTAATTGATTGTTCAGAACCAAGAAAAAAATGTCCCTACTTGGAGTATTTTTGAGAAAGAAAACTTTGTTTTAATTTACCAACACTTTTAAAAAATATTGCACCTCTTGTGCTGTCCCCCCCCCCCCCCCCCCCCCCACCCCCATATTTTTGTCTGTTGCCCAATTCTGCGCCCCTAAAGTTTTATTATTCAAAGTTCATGACCCCGGTAGGTCTTCATATCTGTAGCAGTCGACACAACAGCCAGTAGGTCGTTATCAAACACCTTTGTACAGCCAACATCTGTTTTAATTTCTCCTTAATTTTATTTGCTTAATGTTGAACCCTCGGGTCGCAGGTCAGCTCGTCACCACGCTCGTACAACGAGGCGAGCGAGCGAGGGACTGCGCGGGTAGCAGCGCCGAGTCCAGCCACCTACCACTGATAGTACTATTTTTTTTATTATAACTACTAGCAGTGAGAGAAAAAATAAGGGGGAGGTGCGTTGGTAGGGGGAGAGGGGGGGGGGGGAGAATCGCGATAGATTTTTTTTTCTTTTTTTCCTTCTCGCTTTTCACCGTGTTGTGTCAGTGAGGCGAAGGAGATCCGGTCGTGGCCGAGGGGATACCGTATTGCGCCGGAGCGTTTTTCCAGTGTTGTTGTTTGCGGCGAGCTTGTGTGCAGTCAGCGACTGGACCATGTAGCGGCTAGCTGGCGCTTTTTAGTTTCTTATAACTTGTGTTTTTTAGTTTTTTATTTTAAGTTTGGCTTTGGCCACTTTCGGCTTTTGGTTAAGGATGGCGACACAACACGAGTTTCATATAAGATTGTGAGGTGTTAGGTAAGTGATTTAATTAGCTTTAATTAATTAACGATGTCATTGTCGCTAATATTGCAGATTGCAGGAATTTAATAATTTAATTGAAATAATTTTCAATTTACAACTGCACATCGGAGCGTATGTATCAAATATAAGTTGATTAATTTCAACCATTAATTTAAACGGGCAACTTATTTCCTTAAATACAACGGAAAGATTGTCTCGAATTGATTAAAAAAAAACGGAATAGATCTATATCACACAAGAATTTAGGCACTATATTTAATCTAATATTAAAAATAAATATTTTATTAAATTTACATAACAATTTTTTTTCTCCAAATGTAAACGTTTTCTAAAAGTTGCGTCAAAAACTACAGAACGTCTTTAAACCACGCCCCGAAACCAAACCACGCCCCGAAACCAAACCACGCCCTGAAATACAATTTTTAAAAATGTATCGGTACTCTGTGTTGACAGAAATACTCGTCCGTTTGTTTTATAGACATCATTAGCCATTATCATTAGCGGAAGCAATTATATCCGCCATTTGTAAACCACTCGGGCCCCGTGTGGTTGTATGGTCACCACACAGCCACATCATAGACTTACACTACAATCTATTTATAGACTGGTGATATGGTACTACCCCCCCCCCCCCCCCATACATGTTATCATACCCCTCCCCCCCTTTCAATCAACGATTGTATTTTATGAAACGTCGCACAATGCACGTCATTTCTAACATACACGTTCAACGTCACAATTAGTTGATTTGTCTATGTGGATATACACGACGTACACCATTGTGTGTGTGTGGGGGGGGGAGGCTACCCAATCCTTCTGATCGTTGGCTTATATCGTCTAGGGTTAGGTTTTAGATCTAATCATGATTTGCATGTTGGTGAGTACCTAAAGCGACACATATTTTAGTTGCGTAACTTGAGGTTGTATACCAAGAATCTTGTGTGAGCAAATACGTCAATCGCCTTGCTTACATACATACTTACATAATTCTCGCCTTTCTTACATACTTACATAATTCTCGCCTTTCTTACATACTTACATAATTCTCGCCTTTCTTACATTCATACATACATGTTTATATAATTTATAATTACGTGATATTTAAATATAATTTATACATGAATTTCAATACAAATAGGATGCCAGTTTTAAATTATCTGACGTTAACGGAATGAGATGCGTGTTTTAGCCGTGGGACCGTCATTTATTTGATGGAATCTTGAGCGTCCTTTAACTCATCATGGCGTTAAGATAATGACCAAGGCCGTAGTAGTAGTTCTATCGTCATATGTTTAAATAGTGTCTTGTTATTTCTACAGTAGAAACATAATTCTTCTTGAATTGTATGACACGCTTTACACATTGTATACTTGTGACAAGTTTTAATTGTATATTTATGACAAGTTTTAATTGTATATTTATGACAAGTTTTAATTGTTTATTTATGACAAGTTTTAATTGTTTATTTATGACAAGTTTTAATTGTATATTTATGACAAGTTTTAATTGTATATTTATGACAAGTTTTAATTGTATATTTATGACAAGTTTTAATTGTATATTTATGACAAGTTTTAATTGTATATTTATAATTGATTTAGCAGCCGACAACGACCGTTGTTGTAGAGCCAGCGCGTGAACAGCCGCCAGCTAATCTCCCGTGTTCACGTGTTTTGCTAAATCAGCCTCAAAATTTTTTCTAGCAGACGTGTGTTCAATTATTTTATCCTGAGTCAGTGTCTAGCCCTAGCCTTGCAAGTATATCCGAGTGACACACCACACATTACATACTTGTGTGACAAAACTAATTAATTAATTATTGTATGGTAAAACACGTAAGTATAGAATGGTAAAACATAATTATTGAGTGGTAAAACATAATTATTGAGTGGTAAAACACATCTCATAATTATTGAGTGATTAAACACATCACATAAATATTGAGTGATAAAACACACCATATAATTATTGAGTGGTAAAACACTTCACATAATTGAGTAAAAACACACCACATAATTATTGAGTCGTAAAACACATCACAAAATTGAGTAAAAACACACCACATAATTATTGAGTGGTAAAACACATCACATAATTATTGAGTGGTAAAACACATCACATAATTATTGAGTGCTAAAACACATCACATTATTATTGAGTGCTAAAACACATCACATTATTGAGTGGTAAAACACATCCCATAATTATTGAGTGGTAAAACACATCACACAATTAAGTAAAAACACATCACATAATTATTGAGTGATAAAACACACCACATAATTATTGAGTGATAAATAACACATAAGTTACGTGTTAAAAACCCCTATCCCGCAGAAACTCAGGAATCCTAGTTCACGACCAACCCCTCTCCTCACATACTAAACACCCCTACCCCGCCACCCACGCCTCCCCAAACACCTACAAATACCTGCTTGAGCCCATACAAAATCATGTAAGTGCATGATCTCTACCCCCCCCCCCCCCTCCCCCAACCCTCAGCGTATTAAACGTTGGAGGTAACCAACCAAGCGTGACGGGCAATAAATGCCCCACCTCCCCCACCACCCAGCAATGTTACCTTTCCATGACTCCTGGTTAGTTAACCAGGTCAGGGGTTGCCGTAGGTGCACATGCGCAGAACGTTGTTTAGCTCAGTAACCTTCACTACGAATGTACTGTGCCCTCCCCACCCTTACACAGCAAGTGAACGATCCTCCCCCCTCCCCCACCTCCCGAGTTATCTGGTCAAACGTTTTTCTGTCAACGATATTTCGTGACTAATCCAGGCGGTACCACCGTATTTAACCATCAAAGGCGCAAATGAGTCTGGACATGTCGCAAAAAAGGCGTATCTGTGGTCCCCGACCCCCCCCCCCCCAACCCTTCTCTTTTGAAATGGTCTAGTTTAGTCATAGAGTTGCTTGAATGCTCGGGGAGGGGGGATGTAGGTGTGAGGGGTCACAGCTGTAGCATGACCGCACGCCTCGTGTCGTGGACGTCACACATGGCATGCGTGAACATCACGTTATGCGTGAACGTCACGTTATGTGCGGACACACGTCTGAACTAGCTTGACGTCATACAACTTTTTGCTCCGACATTTTTAATTTGCTAATTTCTGTTCTAATTTTACATACGATAGTTTTTACACGTTTTGAAATAATTATTAATCATTAATAATAATAATTGTTAGCCTGATTGCATTAGCAAAACCTTCATATTTTAACAACACAAAAGTGAAGGCCTGCATCGTGCTGATGCAATACCACAACTAACGGTCACTTATGTAGCCCTTCATTATGTTACGTCTGCATCGCAACAGCCGGTGTAAATATGGTCCCCCCAATATGCCCCCCCCCCTTAACAACCTCTATATATTCAAACACCTGTATATCGCAGACCTCTACTGATTTCCTGTGTGATAGCCGTCAGACACTGACCCCCCCCCCTCCCCACCCCCCCCCCACCCCACACCCCCCCTTACCATCGCGTGGCTCATTAAGACTTTGCCCTGATATTTTTTGTCTAGTAATATGTTGACTTTGCTCCATCCTCCTGAAGCGACCTCTAGCACGCGACGTCATTGATCCGCCATGCTGGTGTCTTTAATGGCCGTCACTATTTTACCTTGTACAACAGACATGAGGTGTTTTAAAATTACCTGGACAGCATAAAGGTGTTTTAAAATTACCTGGACAGCATAAAGGTGTTTTAAAATTACCTGGACAGCATAAAAATAATTTAAAATTACCTGGGCAGCATAAATGTATTTTAAAATTACCTGGACAGCCTAAAGGTATTTTAAAATTATCTGGACAGCACTTAAAATTACCTGGACAGCATAAAGGTATTTTAAAATTACCTGGACAGCATAAAGGTATTTTAAAATTACCTGGACAGCATAAAGGTATTTTAGAATTACCTGGACAGCATAAAGGTATTTTAAAATTACCTGGACAGTATAAATGTATTTTAAAACTACCTGGACAGTATAAATGTATTTTAGAATTACCTGGACAGTATAAAGGTATTTTAAAATTACCTGGACAGTATAAATGTATTTTAAAACTACCGGGACAGCCAAAAGGTATTTTAAAATTACCTGGACAGCATAAAGGTATTTTAAAATTACCAGGACAGTATAAAGGTATTTTAGAATTACCTGGACAGTATAAATGTATTTTAAAATTACCTGGACAGCATAAATGTATTTTAAAATTACCAGGACAGTATAAAGGTATTTTTAGAATTACCTGGACAGTATAAATGTATTTTAGAATTACCTGGACAGTATAAAGGTATTTTAGAATTACCTGAACAGTATAAAGGTATTTTAGAATTACCTGGACAGTATAAAGGTATTTTAGAATTACCTGGACAGTATAAAGGTATTTTAGAATTACCTGGACAGTATAAGTGTATTTTAGAATTACCTGGACAGTATAAAGGTATTTTAGAATTACCTGGACAGTATAAAGGTATTTTAGAATTACCTGGACAGTATAAAGGTATTTTAGAATTACCTGGACAGTATAAAGGTATTTTAGAATTACCTGGACAGTATAAGTGTATTTTAGAATTACCTGGACAGTATAAAGGTATTTTAGAATTACCTGGACAGTATAAAGGTATTTTAGAATTACCTGGACAGTATAAAGGTATTTTAGAATTACCTGGACAGCCCACCTGACCAGCCAGGTATTTTACCATGACAGGACATTGATCCAGCAGGTATCCTTCTACCATTGTCCGACAATGGACTCGACCAAAATAGGTGTGTTATGTTGCTAGTAGATTTGCTATTTCAGGTTTAGTAGTGGGTGAGAATTAAAGCTAGGAGTGTTTGGAAACTTGGTTTAGGGATAAGGTTTGAAAGTTAAATTTATAGTTACCATCCAGTATCTTAACCCTCCTCTTCAAAAGATTTTTGTCGCATTTTTGGACGTCAAAAATCACCTAGTTGAGCACCGAATGATACCAGTTTTGTTCAATAGATCTACCACCCCTAAATGTAAATGGTATAACCCGCGTTAGAAAATCTTCCCGATAAAAGTTATAAAAACACGCGGCTCTGGCCACTCGTACTGTTTAATTAGATAATGGAACAATCATGGCAGACGACTGTACCGAAGTTCCGTTTTTCGTATGGCGAAAATTGCAATCGATAAACTGTCGTCTGAATCTTGAGTTCAGGTAAAATAATTTTATGTAGTTTTTAAGTGAAATTTGTTTTGTTTGAATTACCTTCGGTCATTTTCTGACCGCCTCCTGTTATAATGGCCATATTGGCTGTTTTTGTAAATAACATTTTGTAGCCAATATTTTTTGTCAAGCCTCCATAATACACACACACACACACACACAGAGAAATGCTCGCAGAGACACTGACAAATATATATATATATATGATTAATAAACAGAAAAAATATATAATTATACCCCCCCCCCCACTCATCTCTATTCCTTTCGTGTTCTAAAGACTCTTCTACAGCTTTATTTTGTACGCTAAAAGAGCGAATCTTTCCCCGAGCCCCCTGTCGTGTTTGAGCCCCTGCCGTGTCTGAGCGTGTGTACTGGAATGACTATATTTGGTACCAAGGACGGACTAATGAGTAACAGCCCTTGCATTTCCTGAGCGGCTCGCCATGCATCGATATGTCACAGTCGCCAGCAAAAATCGATATGATGGTGAGCACTAGTGGCTGGTTCCCGCTGAAAAAAAGTTACTATTTTATGGATTCTTCTGCCTTTAAAAAAATCGTTAGCAGCCGAATTGAGTTATGTCCCCGTTTGGTCGGGTTAACCGCTCATCTCCCTTAGAAACAGGAGTTTGTTCTCCTGCTTCTAAAGTCTATTATATCTTTAATTCAAGAAACAAACAAATACATTGTCGTGTAGTTTTTCCAACACATTTTTAAATGATGTTAGGCCTAGTGTATTGATGTTAGGCCTGGTCTGTTGATGTTAGGCTTGATATTAGGCCTGGTGTATTGATGGTCGACCTAGTGTATTGCGCTTCTCACAATACAGCCTCCGAGTCCTGAAATTATTGATCAAGTTTCCATCAAGTTATTGATCAAGTTTTTACCTTGAGTGGCACCAGCTGTGCCTTGCACAGTTGTGCGTCCATCTCAACAAAAGCCGACGTGTGCGTGCGTCATTATCGTCTGCTACAATGGTCACACCTCCAACCTAACGCTTTACAAACTTGATGACATCTGGAAGCGATTTAATGATGTGTATTATCTACTACTCCGTAGCTACGATAATGAATCTTCCTTTCAGTAGAATAAAATCTGTACCAAGTAGTGAAGATGTATTGTAGTTCGATCTAGCGCTGTGTTATTCAACTCTAAATATACGTCGGTTTGATTCAATATGATGTGAGCGAGTAAAGTCTATGCTATATTGCTTGTCCTTAACCTATGGTGTGGTAGGGCTGGTTGTATGGCTGGTTGTGAAGTGTCTACACCGTCTAGCTTGGGTGGAGACACAATGGATGCAGGCTAGCTGTGGTGGCATCTAGAGATGTTGTGTGGAAGACACAATGGATGCAGGCTAGCGAAGCCTCAAGTCAAGAGGGAAAATATCTTTAGCGTCAAAGTAAACTGATAGTCACGGCGGGGGGAGGGGGGCGGTGGGGGGAAACATCAATCCCAGTGTCCGCGGTACCGATAGCTGCTTGCTAGCAGACGACAAATCAATGAACTCACTAGACGCATCAGACGCCGTTATGAAAAAATAAGCTTTGTACAGATTCTGGGATGTACAAGTCCCAGGCACTTGTTCAAAACATTTCACTTAATGAGTTTAACATTCATCGTGTCATTTAGCCTGTCAGATGAAATTTCAGGCGAGGAAATTTGCGTACTAATGCAAAATCAATGTCTTAATGAACTTGAGCGTTGTTAAATTTGTAGCAACCATTGTGTGCGTCTTGTGTAATGTTACGCTCAGAACTAGTTTAGTGGCTGTAGTTTTATTCATCTGTGGAGAAACACGAACAAAACATTGTTGATGAACTTGAACAAAACATAGTTGATGAACTTGAACAAAACATAGTTGATGAACTTGAACAAAACATAGTTGAGGAACATGAACAAAACATAGTTGATGAACTTGAACAATTAGTTTGTGGTCGCATGTTGGTAGGCTCTAGTGAAATTGACGATAGATGGAGTAGAGTAGACCAGCGTGTGTTTAAAATGTTTCCAACTCTCGAGCGAGACTTGAACCCACGACCTCTGGTGCTGCACTAGCGGGGTTGTCCGAGGCCACACGTCTATCCAGGTCAGTGGGAGTGTGGGCCGTGGCCAGGTCAAAGTTTGGTCGTTAGGGAGGGGGAGGGAGGTGGAGGGGGGGGGCGCATGCATAGTCAGCCTTAATGGTCTCGGCGGTAGATACTGTCGGGGCGCTGTTAGGGTCATTGTGGGTTAGGCTCAGCGTTACAGATTGACTGGTTACAGTAACTGGTTAAATTAACCGGCTAAATTAACTGGCTAAGTTAAATGGCTAAGTTAAATGGCTAAGTTAACTGGCTAAGTTAACTGGCTAAGTTAACTTGTTAGACCGCCGTAAAACATAGAACGTTGACCCCACCAAATGCTGAAGTAGATTAATAATCCTTGAATTAATCATCAAAACTATTTCTCACGTCTCCCACAAATTGTCATTATCATCTCCTGAATGTTGATTGGCTGCTGTAATTTAGTTTTAATTACCACACATTTTTACTTTATAATTTAATTACCAAACTTTTTACTTTATAATTTAATTACCACACATTTTTACTTTATGATTTAATGAGTTTTACCATGCAATTTTTCAACCCAGCTTTATTGGCATGTTTTCTGTCCTCACAAAGTTCTGTGAACACGTTTTCCATTGTTTTTGTGTGGCATGGGGGGGGGGGGGGGCATTTCTTGGTACGTTTTATAACAAAATATTTAAGTAAAAACGCGCTGATTCAAGATGGCTGGTCCCCCACCCCGCCTGCCCCACCCCCGCTAGCCCCACCCCCGCTTGCCCCACCGTTATCTGTATGGTCCAATCGATATTAATAACAGCAAGACCTAGTTGTGGATCAGTCTAATGATTGTACCAAAAACCGCAGCGCCATTATCCCGTCCCCGGGATTTGAAGCCGGCCAGCAGGACAGGCTATGACGAGAGATGGCCGGGACCCGGCGATAATCCGGGCATTAGTTGAAAGATTATCTCCGCCCATCAACCCACCATTCGTCAAACCAGGGTTGAAATA
Source organism: Physella acuta (assembly GCF_028476545.2). Lineage (NCBI taxonomy): Eukaryota > Metazoa > Mollusca > Gastropoda > Physidae > Physella > Physella acuta. The sequence goes on along the minus strand of NW_026733046.1, from coordinate 266,023 downwards.
TTTTTTTACCATCTAACTGGGGGGGGGGGGGGGGGGGGTATTAAATACGTTACCAGCGTGGCCGCTAAACCCAGACACAAATCTATTCCATTATTTCACAATCTTGCCCACACAATTTCATGTCTTCACAAAAGTTGCCTACTATTTCTTTATAATGTAATTTTAGAAAATAAAGTTTGTAGGTATATATAAACTTATATTTTTTATATCACACTGCACCCATTAAATTAAATTCCTTAATTGCTTTATTATTTACAATTCTTAACCGTTTAAATACCATGTTAAAAAAATCTCTAGCGATGTCAGCGCTAACCCACGAAAACAAACTGCTGGCCACTAAACCACGACAACTAACCCACGGCCACTGACCCACGGCCACTGACCCACGGCCACTGATCCACGGCCACTGACCCACGGCCACTGACCCACGGCCACTGACCTACGGCCACTGACCCACGGCCACTGACCTACGGCCACTGACCCACGGCCACTGACCCACGGCCACTGAACCACGGCCACTAAACCACGGCCACTAACCCAGGGCCACTAACCCACGGCCACTAACCCCCGGCCACTAACCCCCGGCCACTAACCCCCGGCCACTAACCCCCGGTCACTAAACCACGGCCACTAACCCAGGGCCACTAAACCACGGCCACTAAACCACGGCCACTAACCCAGGGCCACTAACCCACGGCCACTAACCCCCGGCCACTAACCCCCGGCCACTAACCCCCGGCCACTAACCCACGGCCACTAACCCACGGCCACTAACCCCCGGCCACTAACCCCCGGCCACTAACCCACGGCCACTAACCCACGTCAACAAACTGCTGGCCACTATCCATGGCCTTAGACTGGACGTTCCCACGCCTCCAGTACACGCCCGCATGTCAGGTCACATGATCTAACCCTGCCTGCCCTGCTTGCATCTATTTTTACTCACTTAAAACGTGCTCTTGTCCGATAGGTCATCGACCGGGCCGTCCAGGCAAGTCACTGACAGGTAAAAATGCTCCTCATACCCCCTCGGGGAGTTCCCCCCGCCCTACCCAGAATTCCACCCCCACCCCACGTGTTGTGTATCGCTCCCTGTTGCTGCAGGGTGCAAGCGCGTGAGGCAGGCTGCGGGATGCAGTCAAGCCGCCGTCTCGTGCAGTCGATATCGTGGCCTCCGCCTCCGCCTCGCTCCCCCCCCCCCTACCTTAGACCTCATTATCCCATCATTCTGACTGTTGCAGGGTAGGACCTCAGAGGACATGTATTTAGTTAAGTGACCCCCCCCCCCTCTCCCGGAGAAAAACGTCTGAAAAACATACTGATTTCACCAAATCACATGAAGCAGTTCTAGCCTCTAGATTCAAGCTTTCGTCTGTTGCGTGTTGTACTACCTAAGGATGGCCGGCACCCAACAACATGGGCTGGCTTGTGTGAGTTGGTGGGGGTGGGGGGTCACGGCCGGCAACAAATAGCATGTGGTGTTTTGTTAGGTACATCCAACCCGTCCAACCCTCCAACCCAACCATAGTTTCTTTCATGCATCTATTCGCGATGTATGAACGAAATAGAATTTATGAAGAAATTATATTTTTATAACGGAAAATTTAGTCCGTCCCTTCCCCGAAAATAAGCCCCCCCCCCCCCACCACCTTCGGAGAAAAAAGTCTGAAAGAAACACTGGACCTATCTGTGAGATCGATTATGAGACGTGAGTGAGTGAAACATGGCCGACTGACCAATACATTTAGGTCACACACCGGCTTTAAACTATTGCTGGCCAGCGGTCAACAGACGTTTGGACCCGTGGGAGATTAGCGCCCTTTCATGTTGAGAAACATTACCGCCCTTTCATGTATATGCCAATTAATGAAAACTATTAAATAGCTCAATAGTTTTGGTCTTACACTGGTCTATTTCGATACACGGAGGCAGTCTGTTCCCCCACCCAACCCATTTTATCTTGATCGAAATCTGCTGCAAGTGTACGACAGCAGACGATTGCGCGAGGCGGTTGTGGGTGGATCTATCTATGCAGTTTGCATCACGCCTGCTTGTTCGTTGTCTCGTGAACTCTTACATCGCAACGTAATCAATGCGCATGCGTGCGCGCGCGTGTCACGGGGAGTTCTAAAAGATATTACAGTAAAAATCTCCAATCGGCGTCCTCCATGTGCAGGCAAATCGCATCTAGGTTCTCGTGCAGGCAAATCATAAGTTGCTGCGTCGTCTGCTCCGTTCAGCAGGTCGCGTGACAAGCATGCACTTACGCGTATGGCTGATCCGGCGCAGCTGTGATTTCTATTGGCGAGCAGACGACTGTGACATCGTACCAGAATTTACGACGTGTTTTTGTCATCGCTCCCCCCGCTGGGCCCGTGAAAGTAAAAAGTCAGGGAATATAGAACGTGATCAGGGAAGATAAAAATAGACCCGATGCGAAGATACAGTGTATTGGCTGAATTTTTTTGACAATTAATTGAATTAAAACATGACCGTCTGGTGGTGGTGGGTGGGGGGGGGGGGGGGGGTGAGATTTAGCTGACTGTTCTTACATGTATCTGCTGAGCTAATTAGATTTTTTAAGCTAATTAATTAAATAAAAAACCGATGTTCTAGTAACAGCCGTTGCTCTGTTTGGGAGAGTGGGGTGGCTCCATTGTTAGGGGTGGCTCCCAGGGGCGTAGCGAGGGGGGGGGGGCGGGGGGTGCGGACCGCACCGGGTGACACCATTTAGGGGGGGTGACACCAAGGCAAAAAATAGCAAAATATATAGAGAAAAACTCGAGGGGGGGGGGTGCAAATCGAAAGTTTGAGGGGGGGTGCAAATCGAAAACTCGAGGGGGGGGGTGCAAATCGAAAGTTTGAGGGGGGGGTGCAAATCGAAAACTCGAGGGGGGTGCAAATCGAAAGTTTGAAGAGGGGTGCAAATCGAAAACTTGAAAGTTTGTCCCTGGGAAGGGTCTCTATGCCTCTGGGGGGGGGGGGGGTGACACCATTAAGTGCCGCACCGGGTGACACCCGACCTCGCTACGCCACTGGTGGCTCCAGCATTGTTAGGGGTGGCTCCAGCATTGTTAGGGGTGGCTCCAGCATTGTTAGGGGTGGCTACATGGTCAGGGGTGGCTACAGCATTGTTAGGGGTGGCTCCATTGTTAGGGGTGGCTCCATTGTTAGGGGTGGCTCCATTGTTAGGGGTGGCTCCATTGTTAGGGGTGGCTCCATTGTTAGGGGTGGCTCCATTGTTAGGGGTGGCTCCAGCATTGTTAGGGGTGGCTCCATTGTTAGGGGTGGCTACATTGTTAGGGCTGGCTCCATTGTTAGGGGTGGCTCCATTGTTAGGGGTGGCTCAATTGTTAGGGGTGGCTCCATTGTTAGGGGTGGCTCCAGCATTGTTAGGGGTGGCTCCATTGTTAGGGGTGGCTCCATTGTTAGGGGTGGCTCCATTGTTAGGGGTGGCTCCATTGTTAGGGGTGGCTCCATTGTTAGGGGTGGCTCCATTGTTAGGGGTGGCTCCATTGTTAGGGGTGGCTCCATTGTTAGGGGTGGCTCCATTGTTAGGGGTGGCTCCATGGTTAGGGGTGGCTCCATGGTTAGGGGTGGCTCCATGGTTAGGGGTGGCTCCATGGTTAGGGGTGGCTCCATGGTTAGGGGTGGCTACAGCATTGTTAGGGGTGGCTATAGTTAGGGGTGGCTCCAGCATTGTTAGGGGTGGCTATAGTTAGGGGTGGCTCCAGCATTGTTAGGGGTGGCTATAGTTAGGGGTGGCTATAGTTAGGGGTGGCTATAGTTAGGGGTGGCTACATTTTTAGGGGTGGCTCCATGGTTAGGGGTGGCTCCATGGTTAGGGGTGGCTACAGCATTGTCAGGGGTGGCTATAGTTAGGGGTGGCTATAGTTAGGGTGGCTACATCATCCACGCAAAACCACCATCAACGTATGCTACTCATAACAATTTCTTGCCTCCATTGTCGCGCCCCCCACCCCATCCCCTACTGAGGTTGCAAGTTATGCACAAGTGGACTGGTCCGGCGCTGTTAAAGTTGGTCCCAGTCGATATACATGGGGAGTTAAGTGAAGGCTCCGGCCGCTGGGGAGGGGCATGAGTGGGGCTAAAGATGAGGCTGCCTGCTGAAGATACCCTCCAATTATGTCGATGGGGATTCTCTTGCCTAATTTTAGGCCCAAAAAAAAAAGTTAAAAATAACCTGTTGTAAGAGCACACAAAATCACGTGACTTTTTATATTAGAAGAGGGACTAGTCGGTCAGCTGCCCCCACATACATTGCTAACACTAACCCTAAACCCTAATCCTAACCCTAATCATTAATCCTATATTTTATTGTACTTAGGCCATGTTTATTAGTTTACTACTTAATATCGCTCAGAAATAAAATATGGATTTGGCTAAAGTTTGTGCTAGGTTTAGAATTTAGACCGTTTATGGAATATTCAGACCGGCTTTTAAGATTATTACGTACTGATTTGACCATTTAAACAATACTAAGACTGAAAAGATAAAAAAAAACTGAGATGAAAGTAGAACTTCAACCATTTTTTTGTACATTTTCAGAGCACTTATGAGAGGACAGCATGATGCGAGATGCATCTAGGAGAACAACTTGCCCAAACAAATCCACAACTACGCTCTATACACATCATCGGACTTTTTGGACAATTTTCGAAACAAAATCTTTACCACTCTCTTTGGAATCCCAGATTTTTCAGTAGCAGAAACCGTTGTGAATCTGCAGGCCAAACCCATGGCCAACAGAGGTTACCTCACCGCCCCCCACAGACTACTACCTGGCTACACATCCTTGTCCACATCCAGGAGTAGTGTGGGGGTCAACTCCAACTCGCAGTCTAGTCCAGAGTTTTCCTACGACGCCATTCCAAGATCGTTGTCAGACAGGAGCATCGGGAGAGAGAGCTCCGCCTACAGCAGATCTACCACCTCCACCAACCAGGCCCTAACCATGGCTTACCCTAACGTCAATGAATTTCCCTACGGTTTGTCTGGAGTCCAGATGCCAACCTATAACTTTGGCTCAGAATTGTACAACTACGTCAGCAATGGCTTCCCCAGGAAGTCTAGAATGTGCACGTTCTGCAACAAAGTCTTCACGAGATCCACAACCAGACGCTATCACGAGCGGCGATGTCCTCTGCTCCGCGCCTCCAACAGCCTGGCCAAAAATGAAGAAAACAACACAGCTGCAGCAGTGGCAGCCGCAGCAGCCCTGAAAGAGCAGCAGCAGAGGCACAAGGAAGTTTCCAGCAACCTCCCGTCTGCTCCACGTACAGCTAATCCCTCCATGTCGGCCGTTTCCCAGGAGAGAAACAGTCTGCCCTCAGCCCCCACCCCAGCATCACCCCCTCCACAAACCCTCCACCCAGCCTATCCCACATCTTTCCCTGCCACTACAGCTCTAGGCACGAGTCCATCCCGAAGTGCTGCTACAGCTTACAGCTACGCACACTACGGCTCCCATTTCTACAACTCCATATCAGCCGCTGCGCTAGCCTCCCTTGACCAAAACAGCAACACACTCCAAGCAAAGAAAGAGTCAGATTCCACCTCATGGACCTCCTCCCCTTCACCCTCCTCCAAAGGTCGAGACCACGTCAACCCCAGCTCTATTCTCGGCATAGCGTCCTTGTCCAAAGTGTTGGACTCTGGTGTTGACCTGACGGCCAAATACTGCGCTGACTTCAGCATCAGGACCCAGCCGCCCGTGTTCCCTACAAGTTCCTTACACAGCACGCCCAGATCTCCCGGCTCACCTGAGCCAGGCGAGACCAAGCCAGATAGAACAATGATGGACAGGTCCAGGGCCAGCCCACAGGACTTCACCAGAGGCCACCATGAGCGGGCGTCAAGTCATCATGAGCGGGCGTCAAGTCATCATGAGCGGGCGTCAAGTCATCATGAGCGGGCATCAGGTCTCCACGAACGGGCATCAGGTCATGAGCGGGATTGGCCCAAGGAAGAGTGCCCAGAAAAGATCACAAAAGCCAACATATCTGGAGCCAGGCTAAAAATGCCATCTGCATCACCCCCTCCCTTGTGGAGCAACAAAGCTAGGGTTGAACGAGCGCAAGAACAGTACATGTCAGTGCAACCAGTTGATGATGAAGAGGAGGATGAAGATGATGAAGAGGAAGATGAGGAAGAAGTAGAAGAGGACGAAGAGCAGTTCAATGAGGACAACCTCGGTGATGATGATGATAAAAAGTCCAATGGATGTGAGGCACCTCTGAAGAGAAGCCCCTCGTTTGATCCTTTAGTCTGTCAGTTCTGTCAAAAATCTTTCTCTGACACGATCACCCGCCAGGCACACGAGGCTCTCCATTCTCAGACCAAATCTTTTGCCTGTTCACTTTGTTCCAATGCGTTTCACTGTGCTTACAGTCTTAAAATCCACTTCTTGCGACACCACAATGAGGGACCCTACAAGTGCAAACAGTGCAGCCAGCCCTTTGAAGAGATTATGGCCCTGAAGGATCACCTCATCTCTGAACACTCTCTGCCCAAGCAGGAGATGTGTTCCCTCAAGTACTTCCCCCTCTTGGACAGCTCAGAGAACAACCCAAGCTTGCCACACAATTCAGCTCTGTCAGACGGGGAAGCAGATTCAAAGGAAAGAAATATGTCGATGCAGCGCCGAAGTGCAGACAGTTTGCCAGATGTCCTCAACCATTCTGACCAGACAACGAAGAAACTTCAAACCAACGAAATCGATTCCCTAGCTGGCGGTGACCTGGCTAACGAAGACACAGAGACGTGTAAAGTTTGTAACAAAACATTTGCTAAATCTTTTATCCGCTTCCACGAGAGGGCGCATGCAGACCAGAAACCCTACGAGTGTCCAATCTGCAACAAGAGGTTTGGCTACAAGAACAACATGAAGTCTCACATGAAGCTGCACCAGGGGCTCAAGCCGTACCAGTGCCAGATCTGTGGAGCCAGGTTTACCAGGGGCTCCACACTCCGCCGCCATGGACGTCGTCACAACATCTCCAGGAACTCAATGCTGGACTACGTGCTGTACGACCAAACAGGAGCTTCATCCAGGCCTGCTGTCAACAGCAAGTCAAGCACAGTTTCTCCCTCTGCTGGCTCACACTACACTACACAGAGCAGGAAGACTCCTACTGAGCAGACGTCAGCTTACACACGACCTGCCCCACCTGTGACAGAGACTGAGAAGTGCACCCCTACGGGAAAACGCACCCCACCCAAAAGCACTCCCCAGAACCTGTCCCCTAGGATGATGCCCAGTCAGCTGAGCACCCAGGCCATGTCTGGAAGTCTGGCAGCCGTGGCCGCTGCCAATTTGTTTGCCTACCCTGCTGCTGCGGCCCCACATCTGTACCAGTTCTACACCTCAGCCAATCAGCTCATGGGCTACTCTGCTTATGCTTCAAGTATAGCTCCAGCTGTCCAATCAGATGCCCTGAATCTTAGTTTGGGAAAAAGAAAATCCCCATTTGAGGATGTAGATAGCCAAATCCAAGAGAAAGTTCAGCGCAGAGAACCCGAAGTTCTGAATGGGGTGAGCCCAAGTAAAAAGTGGAGTCAAGAGCCTAAAATCAAAGTGGAAGCAGAAGAACCAGGAGAAATGATCAAAAGAGAAAAATCAAACCCATTTATTTTCAACTTCTCTCCAAAAGCTGAACTACACCAGAGTACAGCCTCCAACCAGAATGGCGTGCACCAGGAAAAGTTGTTTGAAAGTAAAGTTGAGTTAAAAATCTCAACCGAAGACTTCGGAGCTCAAGTAAATATCTGCTGTCCTAGTCCACACTCATCTCATCCAGCTGCAAGTCCACTTGGCCCCTCCTGCAATGGCACCAACCACCACCCCCATGCCAGCCCATCTGGACTGAGCTCACACAGCAGCCCAGCCAACTCCACCCACTCAGCCCCCAGCCCCAACAACATCAGCGAGCACCACCTGCAGGAGCTGCTGGTGTCCCTGCTGGCTGCTGGCCGCATGTTCCGCTGCGGCTACTGCGAGATCTACTTCACCGAGTACGCCATGTTCCGCCTGCACCAGAAGTACCACCAGTGCGACATGACGCGGCCTTTCCTGTGCTCTGTGTGTGGGGAGGACTGCAAGGACAAGACCTACTTCACTGTTCACCTGTCTGAACACCTGGGACTTGGTAACAAGGCAGGACTTGCTTGAACACCTGGGTCTTGGTAACAAGGCAGGACTTGCTTGAACACCTGGGACTTGGTAACAAGGCAGGACTTGTGGCCAAACTCACAGAATAAAGCCATCTATTTGAGAAATTTTCGAAGTTATTATATTTGAGAAATCTATCATGCCATTATATTTTGAAAAATGAACAAAGCCATTTTATTTGAAAATAAACAAGACCATTATACTTGAGAATGAACAAAGCCATTATATTTGAGAAATAAACAATGCCAATATATTTGAAAGATAGTATCATGAGGTTAAAATAACAAGTTGTGTTAACGATGAAGACATTGTTTTTGTTTGATGGCGATGTTCTCAGATACTATTCTGTAGTTAAAACTACTGGATATAGTTTGTGTATTTGCAGGAGATTCTAATTCTATTTGTCTGAATTTGTAATTGTTTCATTGTGCTGACGGCCGATCTTTCAGATGTTTTCTATAATCATCATCAGGGAATGTTTGTTTATCTTGACCTTTGTTGAACTTGCTTGTCTTTTCAAGGCTTTCAAGAGCTACTTTTAGATGCTGATAACGTTTCCAATTTGCATAATGCTACGGGTAATGAAGCTGTGTAAGGTTGAATTATTTTTCAACTTTGAATGTCTTGTCACTGCTGTTACCTCATGGGATCATATAGTTTTGTCATGCTTACACTGTTGCTTGCTCTTCAGCTTCGATTTTCATTTTTGGCCACAGTTTAAAAAGTAAAAATTTTGAATTAAAAATTTGATCAGTTCAATGATACTGCTGAAACTTTTGAGAAAATATTTGAATGATGAGAATTGTAAGAAAATAGTAACTATCTTGAGACATTGTTACTTGTTTTAAAAAAAGAAACCTAAACTTTCAGAAACAACTTTTCTTCCTATAAAACTACCTCAAGTATTGTCTATGTATATTTATATATGACCACAATGCAGGGATATATTGCTTTATACGCCATTGAATTCATGTTTTCTTTTTGAAAATAAATATGCATGTTTCATGTGAAATTCCTTTTTAATCTAAGTCACTGCCAAACAGTTCATTTGCTTCTAAGCTTTGAAATGAATGTATGTCTAGATGCTACAGTTCTTGGCTACATCTGGCTCTCCCTAGATGAGATGATGTGTTTCTAGATCATAAAACTGCATTTAACTGGCCCCATGGTCATTAGCCAAGCCTCAAAATAGAATAGTCAATGTTGCCAGCTTTTTAATAAGTTGCCAGTTTGACCACCAGCTGTTTGAGTTGGTTTCTCCCATCATACATGGCTAGAGTAGGCTGGTGGAGACAGTATTACAAAAGTCATCATTACATGAATACGGGTGCACTAGTATACACGTTTTCTTTCAATTTTGTCCAAGACTTGATTGACCAAACTTGTAGCCACAGATTTTTTCTTTCAAATAAATTTATTTATTTTGTACTGACAATACGGGTAACAAAAGTCCAGTGAGCGACAGCTTGTGATGTTTGCATTAGATCTCAGGCTTTCTACTGCATTTTTTTATACTGCAATTTTGTTTCTTGTCAATAGTCACTGTTTTTATTCTACAGATAATTTTAAATGCACTATTAAAAACAAAAATTCACATTTTTTTGAAAAGAAACAAATTGTTTCATTTAAACTTATTGTAAGTAATCTCTCAGGAAATTGTAAATATACTTTTCCCTATTTTCTAAAATCTATAATTTAATGTATTATTTATTATTTTGAAAAAAGGTATTTACAGTTTGCCATTACATTTTAATATTGCTTAAATGATTGTTACATGTTTAGGGCATTGTTTCAACATTTTGTAATGAATTGATATAAACCAATTGATAAAGATTATCTATATAATGAACAGAAAAAACTAAGTGACAGATCCTGTATGAAAACAAATGACAGTTCCTATCTGTATGAAAACAAAATGACAGATCCTATATGAAAACAAATGACAGTTCCTATCTGTATGAAAACAAAATGACAGATCCTATATAACTAAAACTTGTCAGAGCATGGACTTTTGTCAAATTATAAAGTAATATGGCCAAGCCTTAGCTATATTCATTAAAAAATTGTTTTCATGCCCATTCAGACTGTTTTTTATTGTTAAAATCAGTCCAATGAAAATATCAAATTCTGGATACAGTATTTAAATTTAATAATCTGCATTTAGAAAAAAATTTTAATGATTTTATTTCTGCACCATTTGAATCTTGCGTGTTTCCGCTGTTGTTTGTTAGTTTGTCTGCCTAGATTCAATGTTTAATGTCAACCCAAGTTTTTTTAAGCATATCTTTCTGCAGTGATAATGCATTCTATATATCTAAACTCAGGAAAGACAACTCAGGTGATCCATAGAACTATTTGTAAATATGTGTCTTTAATCTCACTCTACACACATGTTTAGAGATGAGCATCTGTTTGATTTCCTTTGTGCCACCTTCACTTTGTAATACATTAAAAACAGAAATCTAAAAAATCTTGAGAAATTTGATCTCTGGTGCAATGTTGACTCACCAAGTTTTGTAGCTCAGGAATTGTTGGACCTCAGGTTTCATTTTTAATAAAAGCTTTTTCTATCATTTAGATATCAAATATAAATGCTGCCACAAATTGTGTACATTGAGAAAAGTTTTCTATTGCTTGCCCACATCCCGCCTATCAAATGACTAGTTGTACATTCAGCATTTTTTAACATTGTTGACTTTTAAAGTTTGCTTCTGCGATTATTGCTTTGTAATTTTTAAGCAGAAGGAAATCTCAGAACAAATAACACAAATTTATCACCTGTATTAATTAATTATCTTGTTAATAACTTATTTGCATAATTCAAATGGTAGCGGCTTGCTGATCTCAGGAATGAAACATAAGCATATTATAACTTGGTTTTTCAGACGAAAAATAATGAAAAACACTAAAGCTTGTTATTTAAACCAACCTTTTATTCATTGCATTCATTATGTTAAAATTACACAGAAACTTTTATTCAGTAAACTCTGGTATTAACTTGAAACATAATGTTTAAGATCAGTCAATTTTTCAAAATTTTTTCCAAGTGTACCTCGACTCATGAGATGAAGAATGGTTGGATCCAATTTAATGTTCAGTTTTCTGTTCTGTTTACATAACATAGTATTTATGAAACATTTTTAATTTGTAAAAACTAATCAGCATTGAGAATAATTTCACATCCCCATTCATGAAACAGATTGTGTTCTTGTTGTTTCATGGGAAAACTTGATTTCATCAAATTATGGACTACTGTTTTTCTAATGACATAATATTTTTCACCCACTACCTCGTCACTGTCCATTCATGCTACTTTATAACTGGCTATTTATAGCTAATTGGCTGGTCCTAAAACTGAAATTTAAATAATGGCTTTCATTTTCTGTTATACAAACTCTGTTGTACCTGTTGTTAGCAGTTGCTAAGTTGTCCCCACCCCCTCTTACCTCCTCCCCCCTCACTCAGGCCATAATAAATGGATTCAGTGTGATACTTGTATACCAAAATAGCTTTGAAACTTTGTATATTTGATAGCTTTGAAACTTTGTATATTTAATAGCTATGAAACTTTGTATATTATATGACAGCTTTGAAAATTTGATTGTAAATTTCATGTCTTTTTTCTACATGCTTTGTTTATATTTTTAAAAATAATTTTGTATCCAATGTTCAAGTTGGTTGCTAAGTTACAGGCAGTTTTGTTTGGCCTAGTTTATTTTTGTGTGTGCCGACAATTGCTGTAAAATGGAAGGGTCAAGCATGAACTACTGTGTCCAATTATGGTCAGTGAGTCTGGTTGTCAACGGCTCTTGTTTGGTTCTTGTCAGGTCCTTGAGAGAAAATTTGCTTCAGACATTTTTTAAAGTTTTGGGGCATTTACAGACTTGAAACAAATCTGTACAAAACCACTTTCTAACCTTTAAGAGAAACTCAGGTATTAAACATATCACAAAGACTAAAATTTTTAAATTTAGAGAAGTTGTTTTTTGTCCTTGTACATTAGAAATTCATGATATTCAATATCATAGTAGATCACTTTCAAACAGACACTTTTAGTTCTGATAGCATTCCAAGTAAGATTTGCCATTTGTTCTACAAGCTTGTGGGCCATCCACACTAGCTGTGGGCCATCCACACCAGCTGTGGGCCATTCACAAGACACTGCACTGAAGGTCACTCAGATATTTTTGGTCTTATTTTGTGCTGTTGTCAGTTGATGACCATAAAAGTGTAATTAGTTAATTAGTGTAATTAATTAATGTCAATGAGTTTCAAATTTGAAACACAGAGTAAATGAAAGGGTGTTATACAATTTCTGTAGAAAGGATATATATATGTTCATTATATTTCAAATTTCTTCTTAATCTGTTTAATATTTTAATTATAATTCAAACTTCCTGTTTATCTGTTTAAAAATTGTCGTAAACCTTGTATGACTTTCTTTAGTTTTCAATGTTTAAATTGATGTACTCAATTGATCTGCTTTTTTTTTCTCTTTAAAATTTCTATACATAAAATTTTCCTCCTTTTTGCCATAATCATTATTTAATTTTTTTGTGAAAACCGCAAGTGAGAAGCTTTTATTTTCTTTTCTGTAAAGATTTGCATGTATTTATGTGTAGCCTCTCTAATTGTCACTCACCATTCACTACATTGGCATAGCGTCATTTGCTAAAAAAATTTTTTTGTTGTCAATCAGCATTTATGAAGGTTGCTATGGCAACCAATGATATTCTTAATGTATAGGATATTTTTCATGTTAATATTGTTTGAAAGTGTTTGATAGATGTTCACTAGTGGGTGTAGCCTCGGAGCTTGTACAATCATTGGCTGAACAGGGGGGTGTATAAACCCAAAAGATTGGGGTGATTGTGTACTCTCCAGTTGAGATCAGTTACGTGCTGATTCTAGCCAAGCTCCAGGTTCAATTGATTGTTTTTATATTTGTTGATGAAGTTTGTCAAATTGTAATCCACTATGTAGTTACCTGTACAAATATCACCGCCATTTGGCAAGTTATTTTTCTGTGTGCTTTACAGCATTTAAATATTGTTTCTATTTTATTTTAATAAGCATTGGGACACTAGGAAGTAAAACAAACAGCAAAATTCTGTCTTAAGTGAAATATTTGAGACTGATAATTTAGGAAAATTAAGACAAGTAAAATGAGTACTTTAAACTGAAAACTTTTGTCATATTCCCAGGCACAGTTGGGGTAGATTTGGTTAGTCCAGGCACAGTTAGGTATGAATAGTTAGCTGTGGTAGCCTATATATTGTGTCAATCATTATGTCACATTGTATAGCCTTTTTGTGTTAACATTTCTAATCATCTTGCTTCGATGTGTGTCAACTCAAGCATTGTATCTATGTATCATTTTCTTTAGTTATTTCTATTTGTGCTGTACGCTAAAGTAGTGGCGTGGGTCCCAGAGATGACCTCAACACCAGTGGTCACTCATGGTAGTCAGCAAGGTCAGGCCATTACTGTTGGTCAACTGTCCATTAGCCAGGGTATGGGTGTGTGGCTTGTGTCCACTGTGTTGTCCACCTCTGGAGCCCACAGCTGCTCCAGCTTCATGTCATCTAGTAGATCAAGTTTAGCAGAGAGGGGAGGGCAGTCAATTATTAAACATACTGTTCCATTGAGAGGATTGTTGCTTTCTTTTCTTGTTGGTGTGGAAGTTGTGTGTGTAGACCAGTACAGCCATCTAGCTAGCCACCCCCCCCCCCCCCCCAAATGTTTTTATTAAACAAGAGTTTTACAGCAACAAGGGAATAACGCCACACAATAAAATAGATACATGAACATTTTATTTGAGTCTTGAGAAAATAAATCATGATAGATACAGGGAGACAACCATAACAAAAGTCTGTATGTGTGTGCGTGCTATCCATTGGTCACATTCTGTAGTGAAGACACCAGTGCAAAGGCCAGAGATTCCACTGTAACAAAAATAATTGCTGGTTAACTTAATGTGGGGGTATTTTTTATAAGCTAAGGTTTGGTTAATGTCAAGGTGGCTGACCAACGTCCACCTTGTAACACACTGAATGGTAAACAAGACTTACAGTGTGGGAAAGACCCGCGTTTGATGACATTGTTTAAAAAGGCAGCCAGGAAATGAACACAGCGCGTCAGCTCCACCTCCATCTCCACAATAGAATCTCCACTGAAACACAGGGGGGTGTGCAAGTTAGATAAGAGGCTGTCTTAATGTTGAGGTACTCAGTCAAGCACCATCAACATCCTACTTAAACAATGAGCTACTGACCTGAAAAAATCCACACCCTGCCTCCAGTGCAGACCAAATGTGAGGGCCAGATTCAAGACCTTCATCACGGCCTCCTTCAGGAAAGCCAGCTTGGGGTGGAGCAGACAGCGCTCATGGATGGCGTTGACGTAGTCACGGTGGATGGAGATGATCTGTTCTAGGTCAGTGACCCCTTCAAGCTGGGTGGCAAACTCAAGACCTTTACTGTGGAGTATCTGAAAGGCAGACAACAAGCAGACAAAATATAAGACATATCAACTCAAACAGACAGACAAAATATAAGACAAAGTGAAAGACAGAAATGAAACTGAGACAAGAAATAAGGCACATTGGTTTAAAGAAACCAAAAAAGGGGTAAATTATGAGACCCATCACAAAATGAAATCATAAATCAACAAAACAAAAATCCTCATTAAAATTTCTGACATTTTAACTGACTGTCTTGACCGAAACTACTGACCTCAAGAAAGCCTAATTACACAGGTCATTTAACTCAGTCCACCCAGCTCTGATGGGTACCTAACTCATGATAGGGGAAGTAAAGGCAGCTGAGCATAGCGCTGACCACACTATCCTTTCATATGCAGGTCACAGAAAACTGGTAAATTCTACTTCACTTGCCCCATGGACCATCAGGTTCAAAATGGGAAATTCATTTATAAGTGA
Organism: Physella acuta; assembly: GCF_028476545.2. Lineage (NCBI taxonomy): Eukaryota > Metazoa > Mollusca > Gastropoda > Physidae > Physella > Physella acuta. The sequence continues at coordinate 250,892 of NW_026733046.1, read as the reverse complement.
CCCCAAGAAATAAAAGTGACCCCAGAAAACCCCACTTACACAGGTTATGTATAACTGTGTAACGAAGAGGTGACCCCCCCCCCCCAAGAAAACCGACTTACCCATGTCATGATGTAATTGTGCAAGCTGTTGATGAAGTGACGCCCCCCCCCCCCCCCCCCAGAAAACCCACTTACGCGGGTCATGATGTAATTGTGCAAGCTGTTGATGAAGTGACCCCCCCAGAAAACCCACTTATGCGGGTCATGATGTAATTGTGTAAGCTGTTGATGAAGTGACCCCCCCCAGAAAACCCACTTACGCGGGTCATGATGTAATTGTGTAAGCTGTTGATGACGTGACCCCCCCAGAAAACCCACTTACGCATGAAGTGACCCCCAGAAAAACCACTTACACGGGTCATGATGTAATTGTGTAAGCTGTTGATGAAGTGACCCCCCCAAAAAACCCACTTACGCGGGTCATGATGTAATTGTGTAAGCTGTTGATGAAGTAGAGCAGTCGAAACCTCAGGAGCTGAAACCTGTGGATCCTCTTCTCTCTGGGCATTGTCTCCCCTTCGTGTCTGCTCACTTTCTGCGCTCGGGAGATCTCTGGGGTCAAAGGTTAAGTTTAATTTCTTTGCCTTAAGCTAACAGTTAAATATGTTTTAATGAGCATCAATTTTAATTTTCAAAAGCTTGTTTTTTAATGAAATGATCAATGAAGGAATGAATAGATAAAAAGTATTTAAAGATAACGTTGCATGTATGACATGGATAAGACAATGGTAGGTCGTAACAAACACAGACCACATTAAGGAACAAAAGAAATGTTTTCACCAATAAGCTTAATGCACAAGAAGAAATTTAAATGTTTGAAATATATAAAAGTGCACCAGTATTTCAATTCTAAACAACAGTGTGTGTTATAAAATTTAGTTAGGACTTAATATAGCAACACAAACTTTAAAAAAAAATTATTTACATTTTAAAAATATTTTTTCTTCTTCTTTTTAGTGCATGTATAACAGCTTGTTATTTTAACAATTATAAAAGTTTATTTTAATTTTTAAAAATTTGAGTAAATTAAATCCGACAATTAAAAAGACACATGCAGAAAGGTGTGAGGTCAAGGTTAACTTACCCTCAAACCTCAGCTGATCCAGGGTAAACTTGGCTCTTTTCACCTGGTCAATTAACACAAACACATTGTTACTGGGGGTGTGGTGACACACACAGGGCTACAAGTATCAGTGGTGACACACACAGGGCTACAAGTATCAGTGGTGACACACACAGGGCTACAAGTATCAGTGGTGACACATACAGGGCTACAAGTATCAGTGGTGACACACACAGATCTACAAGTATCTGCTAGGTGGTGACACACACAGAGTTACACGTATCTACTCAAAGATGACACAGTATCTGCTCAGTGTTGACACAGAGCTACAAGTATCAGTGGTGACACAGAGCTACAAGTATCTGCTCAGTGGTGATACAGGGCTACAAGTATCTGCTTAGTAGTGCTTAGCTACAAGTTATAAGAACCAAATGATAAAAAACAATTTAAAATAAAAACTTAGAGTAGAAATGAAAAAAAAAACCTGGATTAGAAATGAAAATATGTTGTTGTAGAGTAACTGACAATCTCCTGATATGACAACATTCACTGGCCATGGAACCTGAAAAATATAAATAACAACACTTTGTTAGCACTCTCAATAATAACAATTTATAAATTTATGTATTATGTGCTGCATGGTACAGGCTTCAAGAAAGTGAAGCAAATATAGATTTAGAATTTTAATTTATGTATATATAAATATATAAATACATATGTATATTTATTTATATATATATATATATATATATATATATATATATATATAAATAAAATATATAAAGTGATGCATATTGTATATTAAGAGGAAGGTAAACATTTGGGGTTTAAAAAAAATTTTAATTTATGATTTGTTTTCATTGAGTGGTATAAGGGACATAACTCAAAAATTACTTTCTTTTTCAATGACCTACATTTTTAAACAAATAAATTAGAAGTATGTAACTCTACATCCTTTTTTTTTCTAAATTGTACTTTGAATAGACCTACATTGTATTTCAAGTGTATGCAATCAGTGACTGAGATGGGGGTCCTCTCTTGTAACCCAGTCAACACCTCAATAGACAACCTGTTGAAGATCATCAGGACTAGGATAAGATTTTTTCTTCTCACCTGACCGTGTTATTTGAGGTAGTTGTGGCAGGTATATGGTAAGTGTTACACCCTGGGATATATGGTGTAGTGTTACACCACAGCTAGATGCCTCACCTGGATATGTCCTTAGGGTGCCCCAGCTAAATGCCTCACCTGGTATATATGGTGTAGTGTTACACCACAGCTAAATGCCTCACCTGGTATATATGGTGTAGTGTTACACCACAGCTAAATGCCTCACCTGGTATATATGGTGTAGTGTTACACCACAGCTAAATGCCTCACCTGGATATGTCCTTAGGATGCCCCAGCTAAATGCCTCACCTGGATATGTCCTTAGGGTGCCCCAGGTAAATGCCTCACCTGGATATGTCCTTAGGGTGCCCCAGCTAAATGCCTCACCTGGATATGTCCTTAGGATGCCCCAGGTAAATGCCTCACCTGGATATGTCCTTAGGATGCCCCAGCTAAATGCCTCACCTGGATATGTCCTTAGGGTGCCCCAGGTAAATGCCTCACCTGGATATGTCCTTAGGATGCCCCAGCTAAATGCCTCACCTGGATATGTCCTTAGGATGCCCCAGCTAAATGCCTCACCTGGATATGTCCTTAGGATGCCCCAGCTAAATGTCTCACCTGGATATGTCCTTAGGGTGCCCCAGCTAAATGCCTCACCTGGATATGTCCTTAGGGTGCCCCAGCTAAATGCCTCACCTGGATATGTCCTTAGGGTGCCCCAGCTAAATGCCTCACCTGGATATGTCCTTAGGGTGCCCCAGCTAAATGCCTCACCTGGATATGTCCTTAGGATGCCCCAGCTAAATGCCTCACCTGGATATGTCCTTAGGATGCCCCAGCTAAATGCCTCACCTGGATATGTCCTTAGGATGCCCCAGCTAAATGTCTCACCTGGATATGTCCTTAGGGTGCCCCAGCTAAATGCCTCACCTGGATATGTCCTTAGGGTGCCCCAGCTAAATGCCTCACCTGGATATGTCCTTAGGGTGCCTGCATGCCACAGCTTCATGTAAATAAATCTCCAGCAGAGAAAAATCTCGCCAGTCTTCTCTGCTTTCTATCTGTCAGTTGAAAAACATTGAGTCAACACCATATTAGAGCAGCAGTTTGGGGATACCTTCAATACTTTCAGCACCCAAATATTTTTCCTTACAGACCAAGGAGAAAACCAACAGTTGCAAGATTCAAATTTTCGGTTTAGACAATAAGGGAGATAACTTTACAGTTTACTTTAATGTAAAGTTATTAAAACACTGTTTTCTCACCTTCTTAAAAATGGGTGTGTAGAAGTCATACATTAGCTCCCCTGAAGACATGAGGTAGTATCTCTGGAAACAAAACAAAATTGTTAAAAAACAAATTGAAAGTATTTACCTAGAGACAATTTTGCTAGTTAGTGATACATTCAGCCGTCTGTGATGTGCAACATTCAGTTGAAGTGATACGGGGATTCAGACTAAAATGACAAACTAAACAATCTATCTCAAAATATATATTTTTTCCTGAGGTATTTTGTAATGTAACAATTTTGTAAGAAAACTACTGCATAAAAAAAAAAAAAATAATACTGTCTGATACAATCAATATAACTTCTTCTATCCTTACAGCGAGGTGGATTTTAAAAGCTTACATCAGCAAAGTGGCCCATCAGAGCTGGATGGACTAGCTATGGGCGTCCTGTTTTCTCAGGCCTGGGATCAAAACTCTAGGGCCCAGACATGCCACAGGTTACTGCAGGTAAAAATGGGATGGATGCTATGTGTACCTGCTACAGCAGGTAAAAATATGATGGGTGCTATGTGTACCTGCCACAGGTTTACAGCAGGTAAAAATATGATGGGTGCTATGTGTACCTGCCACACCAGGTAAAAATATGATGGGTGCTATGTGTACCTGCCACACCAGGTAAAAATATGATGGGTGCTGTGTGTACCTGCCACAGCAGGTAAAAATATGATGGGTGCCATTTTGTACCTGCATAGCTTGAAGACAGTCCAGAAGGTGGTACTCAGTCTTGAGGATGTGGACAAGTTTCAGACAGACAGTCTGATAGCGGCAGCTGATATGTGGGTACAAGCAGCCCTCACACAATTTGAGCAGCGGCGTGATGCCACGGTTGGTGCCTCGCAGATTCCTGAACAAAATACAAGTTTTGTAGTTTATACACAGCAACAACACCTTGAAGCAAAAGCTACTGATTCAAATCTCATTTAGTCTCTGAATGAAATGACATTTGGTCTCTAAATAAAATGTCATTTAGTCTCTGAATAAAATGTCATTTAGTCTTTGAATAAAATGTCATTTGGTCTCTAAATAAAATGTCATTCAGTCTCTGAATAAAATGCCATTTAATGCAACAGTTAGAGGTGGATCTAGGTTGAAAAACCTCCAGAAAAATATGGAAGAAGAATAGGAACTTGGTTTAATTTATTTAAAGTAACTTTTAATTTAATTTTACATTTTATTAAATTGGTTACACTAAAGTGTAACATGATTAATTTAAAAATTATGTAAGCTTAAAACATTAGTCCCCCATTTTAAAAGTTAGAACTGCTTAAAGATACAGGTATTTAATTAGCTTATACAGGCAGGTCATTTAATTAAGTGTGTTAGTCACTTATTTAAAACAATGAGCTTACAGTTCGGATTTTTGTTTCTTCATTGTTGATTTCTCATGAGAAAACAGGCCAGAAAAGTTGATGTTCAGGAGTGGGTCAAGGTCACCCTTAATCTGCAGCTGTTTTCTCACCTGCTTATCCTGGAAACAGTTTTGGAAATATTTGATTACACACCATTTGATTACACACCAACTATTTGATTACACACCAACCATTTGATTACACACCAACTATTTGATTACACACCAACTATTTGATTACACACCAACTATTTGATTACACACCAACTATTTGATTACACACCAACTATTTGATTACACACCAACTATTTGATTACACACCAACTATTTGATTACACACCAACTATTTGTTTCATTACATGCCAACTATTTGATTACACACCAACTATTTGATTACACACCAACTATTTAACTACACACCAACTATTTGATTACACATCAACAAATTAAAATTAACAGCTGGCAAATTGACTGAGGGAGTTGAGTTTACTAATGAACCACTTAGTACATTATTTATTATTTACATTGTTGTTGTTTTTATTTGACAAGTGCCAACAGTTTGAAAGGAAAAATGCTTAAACATTAGAAGAGCCAAGAGAAAAGAAACAGAGAGTCAACATGATGGTAGGTATCAAATCACCTGGAACATATCAAGACAAAAGAGAGTCAACATGATGGTAGGTAAATGCATCAAGTCACCTGGAACATATCAAGACAAAAGAGAGTCAACATGATGGTAGGTAAATGCATCAAGTCACCTGCTACATATCAAGACAAAAGAAACAGTGAACATGATGGTAGGTAAATGCATCAAGTCACCTGGTACATATCAAGACAAAAGAAACAGTCAACATGATGGTAGGTAAATGCATCAAATCACCTGGTACATAATCTCCTTGGGTGGGGGAATCTCCTGCACCACTGGAGTCTCACAAATCTCCAGCTTGGCTTTCAAATCTTGCACAAAATGTTCATAAAGAGTTAAAGGCCGCTCAACTGTTTAGAGTAAAAAAGTGAAATGTTAATGGTACTGACTTTAGAAATAAGCAAGAACTTTGTTAGTTTAGGCTAGGTTGTAAGTGTAAATATTTACTTTGCTATTTCCTGATGTCTTTTAATTCATGCACAAAAGGGTTCTATAAAAATATATTCTTCTCTTACAAACTCTAAAACTGATGTCTTGAACTTCTAATATAATCTTGTCTTACAAACTCTAAAACTGATGTCTTGAACTTCTAATATAATCTTGTCTTACAAACTCTAAAACTGATGTCTTGAACTTCTAATATAATCTTGTCTTACAAACTCTAAAATTGATGTCTTGAACTTCTAATATAATCTTGTCTTACAAGCTCTAAAACTGATGTCTTGAACTTCTAATATAATCTTGTCTTACAAGCTCTAAAATTGATGTCTTGAACTTCTAATATAATCTTGTCTTACAAACTCTAAAATTGATGTCTTGAACTTCTAATATAATCTTGTCTTACAAACTCTAAAACTGATGTCTTGAACTTCTAATATAATCTTGTCTTACAAACTCTAAAATTGATGTCTTGAACTTCTAATATAATCTTGTCTTACAAACTCTAAAACTGATGTCTTGAACTTCTAATATAATCTTGTCTTACAAACTCTAAAATTGATGTCTTGAACTTCTAATATAATCTTGTCTTACAAACTCTAAAACTGATGTCTTGAACTTCTAATATAATCTTGTCTTACAAGCTCTAAAACTGATGTCTTGAACTTCTAATATAATCTTGTCTTACAAACTCTAAAACTGATGTCTTGAACTTCTAATATAATCTTGTCTTACAAACTCTAAAACTGATGTCTTGAACTTCTAATATAATCTTGTCTTACAAGCTCTAAAACTGATGTCTTGAACTTCTAATATAATCTTGTCTTACAAACTCTAAAACTGATGTCTTGAACTTCTAATATAATCTTGTCTTACAAACTCTAAAATTGATGTCTTGAACTTCTAATATAATCTTGTCTTACAAACTCTAAAACTGATGTCTTGAACTTCTAATATAATCTTGTCTTACAAACTCTAAAACTGATGTCTTGAACTTCTAATATAATCTTGTCTTACAAACTCTAAAATTGATGTCTTGAACTTCTAATATAATTTTGTCTTACAAACTCTAAAACTGATGTCTTGAACTTCTAATATAATCTTGTCTTACAAACTCTAAAACTGATGTCTTGAACTTCTAATATAATCTTGTCTTACAAACTCTAAAACTGATGTCTTGAACTTCTAATATAATCTTGTCTTACAAGCTCTAAAACTGATGTCTTGAACTTCTAATATAATCTTGTCTTACAAGCTCTAAAACTGATGTCTTGAACTTCTAATATAATCTTGTCTTACAAACTCTAAAACTGATGTCTTGAACTTCTAATATAATCTTGTCTTACAAACTCTAAAACTGATGTCTTGAACTTCTAATATAATCTTGTCTTACAAACTCTAAAACTGATGTCTTGAACTTCTAATATAATCTTGTCTTACAAACTCTAAAATTGATGTCTTGAACTTCTAATATAATCTTGTCTTACAAACTCTAAAACTGATGTCTTGAACTTCTAATATAATTTTGTCTTACAAACTCTAAAACTGATGTCTTGAACTTCTAATATAATCTTGTCTTACAAACTCTAAAACTGATGTCTTGAACTTCTAATATAATCTTGTCTTACAAACTCTAAAATTGATGTCTTGAACTTCTAATATAATCTTGTCTTACAAACTCTAAAACTGATGTCTTGAACTTCTAATATAATTTTGTCTTACAAACTCTAAAACTGATGTCTTGAACTTCTAATATAATCTTGTCTTACAAACTCTAAAATTGATGTCTTGAACTTCTAATATAATCTTGTCTTACAAACTCTAAAACTGATGTCTTGAACTTCTAATATAATCTTGTCTTACAAACTCTAAAACTGATGTCTTGAACTTCTAATATAATTTTGTCTTACAAACTCTAAAACTGATGTCTTGAACTTCTAATATAATCTTGTCTTACAAACTCTAAAATTGATGTCTTGAACTTCTAATATAATTTTGTCTTACAAACTCTAAAACTGATGTCTTGAACTTCTAATATAATCTTGTCTTACAAACTCTAAAACTGATGTATTGAACTTCTAATATAATCTTGTCTTACAAACTCTAAAACTGATGTCTTGAACTTCTAATATAATCTTGTCTTACAAACTCTAAAACTGATGTCTTGAACTTCTAATATAATCTTGTCTTACAAACTCTAAAACTGATGTCTTGAACTTCTAATATAATCTTGTCTTACAAACTCTAAAATTGATGTCTTGAACTTCTAATATAATCTTGTCTTACAAACTCTAAAACTGATGTCTTGAACTTCTAATATAATCTTGTCTTACAAGCTCTAAAACTGATGTCTTGAACTTCTAATATAATCTTCTCTTACAAACTCTAAAACTGATGTCTTGAACTTCTAATATAATCTTGTCTTACAAGCTCTAAAACTGATGTCTTGAACTTCTAATATAATCTTCTCTTACAAACTCTAAAACTGATGTCTTGAACTTCTAATATAATCTTGTCTTACAAACTCTAAAACTGATGTCTTGAACTTCTAATATAATCTTGTCTTACAAGCTCTAAAACTGATGTCTTGAACTTCTAATATAATCTTCTCTTACAAACTCTAAAATTGATGTCTTGAACTTCTAATATAATCTTGTCTTACAAACTCTAAAACTGATGTCTTGAACTTCTCCCAGCCTGCCCAGATTTTCCAGCATCTCCATTGACTTGCCAGTCAGGATAACTTTAGCCAAAATTGGCTGCAGAAGTTTTGGTCCATTTTTTATTATGTACTCCGTGGAGTCTGGCTTTTGATAGTTCTTGTGGGCAGTGGCAGGGATGTTGGCCCCAGAGATGTTGGCCCCAGGGATGTTGGCCCCAGGGTTGTTGGCCCCAGGGTTCAGATCTACAACAGCAGGCTCAGAACTAGAAGTCTGGTTGGGACTAGGGTGCAGGTTTGAAATGAAAGCCTTCTCCCAAAATGTTTCATCTAGAGATTTGATTTCTTTGTTTCTGAAAAGGAAATAGCACAGAAATGTAAAAAACCAGAGGTTTGATAATTTAGTAAAGAAGATCTACAGAGGTCAAATTTGATCCACCCAGCTGTTGTACCTAAAAGTTACGGTGACTGGCACAGTAAAGTGAAAAAAAGTAATGCTCCATTTTAAGATCCATAGGGCAGATAATGTAGAGTTCATATTTCTTGACTTGAGCATAAGCAGGGATGGTGTGGTCAGCACCATGTTCAGCCACCTGTACTTTCCCATTAGAGCTGGGTGGACTCAGTGATATCAAATAGTATCAAGGTCAAATGCCAAAACACAAACTGTTCATACCCCCCAAAACAAAATGCCCCTATGCCCAAACACAATGTGCCCCTGTGCCCCAACAAAAAATGCCCCTATGCCCAAACACAATGTGCCCCTGTGCCCCAACAAAAAATGCCCCTATGCCCAAACACAAAGTGTCCCTATGCCCCAACACAAAGTGCCCCTATGCCCCAACACAAAGTGCCCCTATGCCCCAACACAAAGTGCCCCTATGCCCCAACACAAAGTGTCCCTATGCCCCAACACAAAGTGCCCCTATGCCCCAACACAAAGTGTCCCTATGCCCCAACACAAAGTGCCCCTATGCCCAACACAAAGTGCCCCAATGCCCCAACACAAAGTGCCCCTATGCCCCAACATAAAATGCCCCTATGCCCCAACATAAAATGCCCCTATGCCCCAACAAACCTCTGAATGACAAACTCCCCAGCCGAGTCACACAACTGACCATTGTTGATCCACTCACTGGTCATCTCCAGGAGAGGCTGGCTCGTCTTGACCAACATCTTTAATGTGAGCAGAGACTAACAGAAAAATAAAGTTGCCTCCCCTTAGTTGTAAAATTACCTCCCTTATTTATATACCTAGCTACATATATTTAACTTGACTTAAGTTCCCCCCCTCTCCCCCCACCAGGTAGGCAACCAGCACAAGAGAAAGTTTACCTTGTCAGTGGTGTCAGTCAGTGACATCATGTCCGCCTCAAAGACGGCCTGGTACAGCACGTCCAGCAGCAGGGCTGACTTGAAGCAGTTGCTGACCTGGGTAGTCTGGCACAGGCTGGAGGCAGAGGTCACCCCAGAGATGTAGATACTGTGGACTGTTTGAACCTTGTCATGCCAAGCTTCAAGGTCAGAGGTCAGCTTGGCCAGGGTCATAAGGTCATCTAAAAAATATTTTATAAGGGGCAGAGTGGTAGAGCGTTAGACAGCAAACATTCAAGTAATGAGATCATACAGACATATGATCTAAAGTTAAGGAACATGCTTAAGTCTTACCTTGTTCTAGAACATTCTTTTCAATCCTGACCAGCTCCCCCCTGTACTGTGAGAGGAACTCTGAGACACATGTGGCAAAGGCCTGGTACGTCTGTGGCACCCCCACGGGCCCCGTGGACGTGGGCCCCTGACACAAGATGGCGCTGCTGATCTGGGAGACAATGTCGGAGACAAAACTGTGCAGGGAAGCAACCTGGCTGGCTTTACGCATCAGTGGCTTCATACAGCTCTCCAGACATTCCTGGCAACAATGGAAACATCATTAGTCATTCCTGGCAATAGAAACATCATTAGTCATTCCTGGCAACAATGGAAACATCATTAGTCATTCCTGGCAACAATGGAAACATCATTAGTCATTCCTGGCAACAATGGAAACATCATTAGTCATTCCTGGCAACAATAGAAACATCATTAGTCATTCCTGGCAACAATGGAAACATCATTAGTCATTCCTGGCAACAATGGAAACATCATTAGTCATTCCTGGCAACAATGGAAACATCATTAGTCATTCCTGGCAACAATGGAAACATCATTAGTCATTCCTGGCAACAATGGAAACATCATTAGTCATTCCTGGCAACAATGGAAACATCATTAGTCATTCCTGGCAACAATGGAAACATCATTAGTCATTCCTGGCAACAATAGAAACATCATTAGTTACTCAGTCAAAAATAATCATAAGATCATAAAACTAGCTTTTAAGTAGAACTATCTTACAGATATATTAGTTATAAGCAACAACATTGTAAGAGAAATTGTCACAATTTTTCTTCTTACATCAAATAAATATGCATAAAAAAACAAAACATGAGAAACTGTTTTTATACTCAAGAAAGGAAGCAGAGTATGTTGAAGAGAAGAGAAGATAACTCACATTAGTCAAGTGCATAAGGTAAACATCAGGGTTGAGGCTGAATTCTTGGCCATTGAATTTAAAAATAAACAGATCCTTCACTCCACTTAACATCCTGAAATTAAATTAAATCATGACACATTCATACATTTCACCTCCCTAAGGAAACTTACCACAGAACCTCCCTAAACTTACCACAGGACCTCCCTAAACTTACCACAGGACCTCCCTAAACTTACCACAGGACCTCCCTAAACTTACCACAGGACCTCCATAAAGAAACTTACCACACGACCTCCCTAAACTTACCACAGGACCTCCCTAAACTTACCACAGGACCTCCCTAAACTTACCACAGGACCTCCCTAAACTTACCACAGGACCTCCCTAAACTTACCACAGGACCTCCATAAAGAAACTTACCACACGACCTCCCTAAACTTACCACAGGACCTCCCTAAACTTACCACAGAACCTCCCTAAACTTACCACAGGACCTCCCTAAACTTACCACAGGACCTCCATAAAGAAACTTACCACACGACCTCCCTAAACTTACCACAGGACCTCCCTAAACTTACCACAGGACCTCCCTAAACTTACCACAGAACCTCCCTAAACTTACCACAGGACCTCCCTAAACTTACCACAGGACCTCCATAAAGAAACTTACCACACGACCTCCCTAAACTTACCACAGGACCTCCCTAAACTTACCACAGGACCTCCCTAAACTTACCACAGGACCTCCCTAAACTTACCACAGGACCTCCCTAAACTTACCACAGGACCTCCCTAAGCTTACCACAGGACCTCCCTAAACTTACCACAGGACCTCCCTAAACTTACCACAGGACCTCCCTAAACTTACCACAGGACCTCCCTAAACTTACCACAGGACCTCCCTAAACTTACCACAGGACCTCCCTAAACTTACCACAGGACCTCCCTAAACTTACCACAGGACCTCCCTAAACTTACCACAGGACCTCCCTAAACTTACCACAGGACCTCCATAAAGAAACTTACCACACGACCTCCCTAAACTTACCACAGAACCTCCCTAAACTTACCACAGGACCTCCCTAAACTTACCACAGGACCTCCCTAAACTTACCACACGACCTCCCTAAACTTACCACAGGACCTCCCTAAACTTACCACAGGACCTCCCTAAACTTACCACAGGACCTCCCTAAACTTACCACAGAACCTCCCTAAACTTACCACAGGACCTCCATAAAGAAACTTACCACAGGACCTCCCTAAACTTACCACAGGACCTCCCTAAACTTACCACAGGACCTCCCTAAACTTACCACAGGACCTCCCTAAACTTACCACAGGACCTCCCTGATGACCTGAGGTTCAGTGATGACACATTGTGACCTTGGAGTGTGAAACTCGTTCAGTTTTGACAGGTAACAGTTCCTGGGTCAGACAAGAGTGACATCATTGGCTTACATTGACATAGGCTGGCCAGGGGTCAGATCATTGGCTTACATTGGCCAGTCTCTGGCTAGCTAAAACCTCACCAGTCTCCGGCTAGCTAAAACCTCACCAGTCTCCGGCTAGCTAAAACCTCACCAGTCTCTGACTAGCTAAAACCTCACCAGTCTCTGGCTAGCTAAAACCTCACCAGTCTCTGGCTCTCTAAAAACTCACCAGTCTCTGGCTAGCTAAAACCTCACAAGTCTCTGGCTAGCTAGAACCTCACCAGTCTCTGGCTAGCTAAAACCTCACCAGTCTCTGGCTAGCTATTACCTCACCAGTCTCTGACTAGCTAAAATCTCACCAGTCTCTGACTAGCTATTACCTCACCAGTCTCTGACTAGCTAAAATCTCACCAGTCTCTGACTAGCTAAAACCTCACCAGTCTCTGGCTAGCTAAAACCTCACCAGTCTCTGACTAGCTAAAACCTCACCAGTCTCTGGCTAGCTAGAACCTCACCAGTCTCTGACTAGCTAAAACCTCACCAGTCTCTGACTAGCTAAAATCTCACCAGTCTCTGACTAGCTAAAACCTCACCAGTCTCTGGCTAGATTAGATGCGGCATGACTCCCTGCTGTATCCTCCTCCCTCCCCTTCCCCCTCCAGTATTCTGTGACTAGCATCTGCTCCAGCTGTGTGTACTCATCACTGACAGTCATATGATGGACAGCCGAGGTGACTGAGGACACATGTGACTGTATGACTGATCTTAGACATGACTGCTGACCATAAGCCTCATCTGTTCTCTCAGCTTCTCTGATTGCACTGCAAATAGAAACCGTAAATCTAGTATCACTGATTCACACAACAAACAAACACATCCTCATTAACAAGTTAATACAAACACTGAGAGAACTATTGAATCATGCTGGGTACATTTTAAAACTGAGATTCAGAATGTGCTGCAGAAAGACTTACAAAAACTAAACAATGGGTTAGTCAGGCGAGAGAAAAATTGTAAACAAAAACTAAACAATGGGTTAGTCCGGTGAGAGAAAAATTGTAAACAAAAACTAAACAATGGGTTAGTCAGGTGAGAGAAAAATTGTAAACAAAAACTAAACAATGGGTTAGTCAGGTGAGAAAAAATTGTAAACAAAAACTAAACAATGGGTTAGTCAGGTGAGAGAAAAATTGTAAACAAAAACTAAACAATGGGTTAGTCAGGTGAGAGAAAAATTGTAAACAAAAACCTTTTCTGGTCAGCTTCATCTTCTTCATTTGCTTTCTCTTCATCAGATTCTTCAGACAGGCTTTCGTCAGATTCATCACAACTACTTGACTACAAAATTAAATATAGCACCAACAGTGATTCAAAAAATATGTACAATAAAAAAATAATAATTATGAAACAGATTAAATAAAAACTAACCTTACACCAAATGAGAATAGTTTTTAAATAAAAAAAATAGCTTTAATCATTTAAAAAATTCTAAGAATTTTAAGGATTATTATAATTTTTTACTTTGAAGTTTAAAAGAGTAAATTTACACCACCCAACAAAACAAGGGTGTCAAACTTACAGCATAGGAACAAAAGTTCCTGTTGATGTCTTGTAACAAGTATGAGCTCCAATCAAAGTCATCAACTTCCTCTGTCAGCAAGAAATAAAATGGTGAAGAAAAAAAATCATAATCTACAAACTTTATTCTAACACAACAACCATCAAACTCATCAGATCATTCACATTGTTTACAGTTAAGAACTAGCAGATCTGACAATTTATGTTAGTGATAGTTGGGGTCAGTGTAGCATTCAGAAATCTCCCAGCTAAAGATTGGGGTCAGGGTAGCATTTAGAAATATCTCAATCTCTCGGCTAAAAGTTGGGGTCAATGTAGCATTTAGAAAATTCCCAGCTAAAAATGTTAATAACTGGTGAGGAGTGACAGAAATATTTGAAATATTTACCAGGTTTTATTTCCTTCTGTTTTCTTTGAAAATCAGTTTGTATTGGGGAGTGAGACAACTCCAGCAACAAAGACAGCAGGGCATAGTGAACATCTGTCTGAAGTTTACAAGTGTAACCAGTTACACAGCAATTACTAGATACACACAACAGCCTTTACAACTAGATAGTAGATACACACAACAGCAATTAGTAGATACACACAACAGCCATTACTAACTAGATAGTAGATACACACAACAGCAATTACTAACTAGATAGCACATACACACAACAGCAATTACTAACTAGATAGTAGATACACATAACAGCAATTACTAACTACATTTAAAATTTTTTTTTACTGATGTTACTAAGCAAATTTTTAATTTACTGTGGTATTTAAAACAAAACAAAAGGTAACAGACAATCTAATCTAATTTCCTTCAACAAGAAGAAAAAACTGTACAAAACCTCTCCAGTATCCCTTCCATCAAGCCCTGGCTGGGCTAAAAAAGCCTGAGTTAACTCCCTTAAATCTGTAGCTTTCTGCTTTTGTGAGTGAATTTCTAATTTTTCGCATAATCTGAAAAATACATTTGGTTTTTTGAAATTTTTGGAAAAACTTCATCTAAGAAGAGTTAAGTATAATCAATGAAATGGAAGCCAGGATTTTAAAAAAATATCTGACCCATCAACAGCACGACGAATCTTATGGCTGTCAGGACTGAGGTATCTGTGGTACTTGAAGTTGGAATCAGCAAACGTCAGACATAAATGAAAATTTTCATCTCTTTCCTTAAAAACAAAGTACTCAATATCAAATTTAATCCTAAACTTTTTTCTAAGTAGAATCTATTTATCAAAGAAATAGTAGCAGCTACACTGCAAATTTTTTTTCAAAGTAGTTAGTTTGGTGTTATTAGGTAAGGAAAGTAAGATACTAGATCTAGATTCTGCTACTTAGAAAAGTAAGAAGGAAGAATCAAGTGACTAGTCACTGCAGAAGTACAGTGACAAACAACAGTGTGACTGAGAAGGTAGAAATCTAGAGAAGAGTCAGTCACGGAGGAATTCACCTGAAAACCTGTTACGAGCTTTATCAAAAGACGTGTGTCTTTGTCGATTTTCTCTTTTCTTTTTGCCATATCATCGTTTACAATTTAAGAACTAAATAAATGGGACTAGAACTAGAATATAGACTAGATCTAGATCAAATCTAGATAGAATATGTATGTATTTCATTCACACTTCCTTTTTTAAGTTTGGTTAACAGGGACGCGCCTTTGAGACTTCCGGTAAGATCAAAAAACTTTTCATAACATTAAAAAATTATAGAGTCTAGATCTAGATCTAGATCTAACTAGAATCTGAATCTAGATTTAGACTAGATTCCAGATATAGATTAGATCAGATTAGATTATAATATAGATCTAGATTAGATCTAGAATTTATTTTTAATTGTATTCTTATATTTAGAATTTAGATAGATCTATGATTCTATGTACTAATGTAGCCTACAAAAAGTAACATTTAAAAAGTATGGGCCCAAATTTGGTGCGAAAAGAATAAAGTAGACTAAAGTGTAAAAGTAATGTTTTCATATTGAAGAGCTACAACGATAACAACTTTTTTCACAGTCTAGAATCTAGACTCTAGATCCTGATTTATTTCGAAGAGCTTTAGTACTAGTACTAAGACAATCTAGATCTAGTCTAGCACTATTTTAGGATATTTTTAAAATTACAAACGCAGTTGAATTTGAAAATGTTTGTCCTTAACATAGCTAAATCTATATACTATATAATTTTCTCTCATACATCATCATCATATTAAATTTCATTATTATTAAATTATTAAAATGCGATCATCAGGTCTGACGATCTCGACTCTTTCCTCGTCATTTATATTTTTTATGGCTTTTTTATTTTCTAGGTCGTTTGGTTAAAAAAGCAATTAAAATGTAAAATGCAGCATCATTTTGTCTTTTTGATTTTGGGTCCAAACTATTAGATCTAGGCCCTACATTTTATTTAGCCTAATTGAACATTTAAAATGAAAAGAATAACCCTAAAATAAACTAAAATTAACTAAAATAGTAGATCTATCATCCTCAAGTAAAAACCTGAAAGTTCCAAACGAATCAACTAATCCTACTAATATTACTAATAACTAAACTATACTACGTGACCACACTAGATTGACTAGATCTAGATTCTACTGCCTAGAGGTTATCCTTAAATGAAGTCACGCTTTTTTTGTGATAATTTTTACCTCCCCCTCCATCACACAACGTCACAAAAAACCAGACCCTAAAATGATGTCACATCTCAGCCTACCACCCCCCCCCCCCCTCAAAATTGCAGTTGAATTTTTCTTAAAATAGGATATTTTTTCCAAAATCTTGTCTGAACTCTGTCAACAGAGTATTTTAATCAATTCCTATTACATTTATTAAAACAGTTTTCTAAAACACTAAATAACGGCTAAAATTCGTTTTCTAACATTGCTTTTTAATAATGAAAAAGTGTGACATCCCACCATCTGAACCCCCCTCCTCTTTATCACACATTGTCACAAAATTACAGACCCCCCCCTCCCCCTCAACTAGTGTGATCTCATGTTATGTGGAGAGTTGAGACCAAATAAAGTACAGAAGATTGTCACAAATCATTTTCTGCGTTAAACTAAACCTGGACGTAACACATACTACATTTGACAACTTTTCAAATAGGGCCCTATAATAAAATAACTATTAAAAAACACATAAGACAAAAAATGTTTGTCTCAAGTTTTGATCTTAGGCTCACTTGAGTCTGTACTGGAGGACCACTCAGCCAGCACTAATTGGTACCTGGCTGACATTAGGAAAGTAAACACTCAGCCAGCACTAATTGGTACCTGGCTGACATTAGGAAAGTAAACACTCAGCCAGCACTAATAGGTACCTGGCTGACATTAGGAAAGTAAACACTCAGCCAGCACTAATAGGTACCTGGCTGACATTAGGAAAGTAAACACTCAGCCAGCACTAATAGGTACCTGACTGACATTAGGAAAGTAAAGACATCTCAGCCAGCACTAATAGGTACCTGACTGACATTAGGAAAGTAAAGACATCTCAGCCAGCACTAATAGGTACCTGACTGACATTAGGAAAGTAAAGACAGCTGGACATAGTGCTAACTCCACTATCCCTTTAGAATCTATATGCCAAGGTCACAGAAACAGGTGAACTCTATGTAGCCTACATTATGTTAATAGCTTATAATATTACATACCAGTGCATACCTTTGTCATTCATATAACAATATTTGCATATCTATTGGCTATCATTACAATGCCAGTTCCAACCCCTCTTTACATCGTCAGCCACATAGACCACCCAGTTCAAAATGAATCAAAAGGGTATCTGTAACTTTAGGCCTAGCAATAATAATAGGGCGTATATGGCCTAGAGGTGAACATTAAATAAATTTATTTTTAAAACATGCAATGTGATTTTGTTATATAAGTGTATCACATTAAAAAATAGATAGTCTATAGAAATAATAATTTTTTTTTTTAAAGTATTGTTCAGTAGGAATACAGATGATACCAGCTACTTAAAGCATTTAAATTATTTTGATACAGTTGCAGAATTGAAGTGGGAGAGGTGGCTTTCAGTTTTTAATGCAGAGACAGCCACAACACTAGTGAAAACCTGTCGGGTCACTATAAAATAATTATAATCTCTTCCGACAAGCTCTTTTACATTATAATAATCTTTATTTGTTACTTGTAGATATGACTATACTACAGTTGACCATGACTTAACTTTCATCAAAAGTGTGATTTACACACTTAACCTCTATAAGTATTATACAAAAGTAGAGTTAATGTTTCTAATGTTATATCACGTAAGAGATTTTAAGACCAGTTATATTACAATTAAAATACAACCACCTTTTCATCAGGTCCAAGAAAGGGAACAAATGGGCACTAGTTGACCCTAGCCCTAGAGATTTGGTACGTAACCATTTTTAAACCTCATTTTCACATTCATTAAAGTTATGACTTTCTTCTTTATTTTTAAATATAAAAGGTTTTCTATTGAGAATAGAGGATAGGTACTTTGTATTATTATAGACATTATGTTAAACAACCTACCTTGAAAATTAAACATAATTTCAGAATAAAATAAAATTTATCTGAAAATGCTAAAAAATTATCACCACCTATTTAAACTTTTGTTTACCATCTAATCACACTTGAGACTTAGTTATGTATTGTTTAACTGGCCAGATAATTTTTTTTACAAATATTTAAATATTTGGTAGAAAGATAAGCATTCAATACTGTTGTTACATTTAAAAGACATTAAATAATATTAATACTTACTGGAGTAGTGGAATGACAACCATTTAAATGATGTTAGTTCTTACTCGGAATTGTTGTGAAAATTCATTTATTGTCAAGTCTTCCTACATTACAGATAGTTTTTATTTACATCACTGGAAACTTCATTTAGGTAACTTAACTCTTGTTCAGTGTTTGTCTTGTTTATCTCCCATTAAAAGAAGTATTTGCACATGTTTATACTTTTTAAAAATTCAATTTTAAATGTTTGTTTCTATTTCTTGAAAAATAATGCTTCAGAGGATACTCTTTCATACTATAATTTTATCACTTAGGCAAAATCATTATAATAGTTGTTTTTTTAACTGTATATAATAATATAATTTCTGTTTGTTAAATTCGCAACATTAAAACAAGATAATAAATAACTTAGAAATAAAAATGGTAATTTTAATTTAAATAATTTAAAATAAAGCCATTTCTCCTAAATAACTTGTTAATTAAACTATATCCTATAGCTGTAGCAATAGTATATTTTACACCTGGGTTAATCAATATGAGTAGTTTTGTTATAATCTATGTTGTATTCATCAGCTTGATCATATTTTTAAAGCAGGAATCCAAAGTAATATTTTATTTCTTAGTAAATCCTAGGACTATTAAAAATTATTTCATTTTTTCCTTGCAGAAATATTATCATTTTAAAATATTTAATTTATTCCAGAATATTCTGGAAACATTTATTATTGACATTTCAAAACTTAGCACACAATGAAAATGTATAAAATTCGAGGTTCAATAAGTATCCATCAAACTTAACATTGTGTAAACTAAACAAACAAAGCTTCCAACAATGTGAACACTAAAAATATAACAAACAAAGCATTCAAAAATGTTAACACTAAAATATAACAAACAAAGCATCCAACAATGTTAACACTATAATATAACAAACATATCATTATATACATATAACTAGCATCACTTTCTTGAATGTTCTGCATACAATTGTATAAACAACAGCGAAGTTGGTTTAATTCTGAGCCAAGATAGAAATATTGCATTCATTGTTTGATTGTTGTTTATCCATTAAGTTTGTACTAGCATGTTTTCTCTGTTGTTTACTAACACCAACTCTGTTAGTGACTGTCATTTTTTCTTGTTGTCAATTTTTTCTTATTGGTTTACTATTTTTATTAGAGGATATCATTTTGTTTTCCTGAAAGTAAAGTGTAAACTTGTTACAACTGTAGTTAGTCTGTTACCATATAGCACAGTGACACAAGTGTAAACTTGTTCCAGTTACTTGTCACAACTGTAGTTAGTCTGTCACCATATAGCACAGTGACACAAGTGTAAACTTGTTCCAGTTACTTGTCACAACTGTAGTTAGTCTGTCACCATATAGCACAGTGACACAAGTGTAAACTTGTTCCAGTTACTTGTCACAACTGTAGTTAGTCTGTTACCATATAGCACAGTGACACAAGTGTAAACTTGTTCCAGTTACTTGTCACAACTGTAGTTAGTCTGTCACCATATAGCACAGTGACACAAGTGTAAACTTGTTCCAGTTACTTGTCACAACTGTAGTTAGTCTGTTACCATATAGCACAGTGACACAAGTGTAAACTTGTTCCAGTTACTTGTCACAACTGTAGTTAGTCTGTCACCATATAGCACAGTGACACAAGTGTAAACTTGTTCCAGTTACTTGTCACAACTGTAGTTAGTCTGTCACCATATAGCACAGTGACCCTGCTTAAATTATCAAGTTTGGGACACTTTTTATTGTCTATACCTCATGTATCCCTAGTATCTGTCACTCACTGTTGGCTAAAACATTGAATAAGGGCTACATTTCATCTTTAGTTCCATAAATGTTAACAGAGCTTGCTAAAAATGTTGTTGAGGATTCAAAAGTATATAATCTGATTTTTTTTTGTATGTGTGAGCTCTACTAGGAATACATCTTTTATTTCATTCAGTTTGTTGTATCTAATTCAGTCCATCGACCACTTTATGCCCCATCTAATTCAGTCTACCCAACACTTAATGTCCCATCTAATTCAGTCTACCCAACACTTAATGTCCCATCTAATTCAGTCTACCCAACACTTAATGTCCCATCTAATTCAGTCTACCCAAGACTTAATGTCCCATCTAATTCAGTCTACCCAACAATGTCCCATCTAATTCAGTCTACCCAACAATGTCCCATCTAATTCAGTCTACCCAACAATGTCCCATCTAATTCAGTCTACCCAACACTTAATGTCCTAATTCAGTCTACCCAACAATGTCCCATCTAATTCAGTCTACCCAACACTTAATGTCCCATCTAATTCAGTCTACCCAAGACTTAATGTCCTATCTAATTCAGTCTACCCAACACTTAATGTCCCATCTAATTCAGTCTACCCAACACATAATGTCCCATCTAATTCAGTCTACCCAAGACTTAATGTCCCATCTAATTCAGTCTACCCAAGACTTAATGTCCCATCTAATTCAGTCTACCCAACACTTAATGTCCCATCTAATTCAGTCTACCCAAGACTTAATGTCCCATCTAATTCAGTCTACCCAACAATGTCCCATCTAATTCAGTCTACCCAACACTTAATGTCCCATCTAATTCAGTCTACCCAACACTTAATGTCCCATCTAATTCAGTCTACCCAACACTTAATGTCCCATCTAATTCAGTCTACCCAACACTTAATGTCCCATCTAATTCAGTCTACCCAACACTTAATGTCCCATCTAATTCAGTCTACCCAACACTTAATGTCCCATCTAATTCAGTCTACCCAAGACTTAATGTCCCATCTAATTCAGTCTACCCAACAATGTCCCATCTAATTCAGTCTACCCAACAATGTCCCATCTAATTCAGTCTACCCAACAATGTCCCATCTAATTCAGTCTACCCAACACTTAATGTCCTAATTCAGTCTACCCAACAATGTCCCATCTAATTCAGTCTACCCAACACTTAATGTCCCATCTAATTCAGTCTACCCAAGACTTAATGTCCTATCTAATTCAGTCTACCCAACACTTAATGTCCCATCTAATTCAGTCTACCCAACACATAATGTCCCATCTAATTCAGTCTACCCAAGACTTAATGTCCCATCTAATTCAGTCTACCCAAGACTTAATGTCCCATCTAATTCAGTCTACCCAACACTTAATGTCCCATCTAATTCAGTCTACCCAAGACTTAATGTCCCATCTAATTCAGTCTACCCAACAATGTCCCATCTAATTCAGTCTACCCAACACTTAATGTCCCATCTAATTCAGTCTACCCAACACTTAATGTCCCATCTAATTCAGTCTACCCAACACTTAATGTCCCATCTAATTCAGTCTACCCAACACTTAATGTCCCATCTAATTCAGTCTACCCAACACTTAATGTCCCATCTAATTCAGTCTACCCAACACTTAATGTCCCATCTAATTCAGTCTACCCAACACTTAATGTCCCATCTAATTCAGTCTACCCAACACTTAATGTCCCATCTAATTCAGTCTACCCAACAATGTCCCATCTAATTCAGTCTACCCAACACTTAATGTCCCATCTAATTCAGTCTACCCAACACTTAATGTCCCATCTAATTCAGTCTACCCAACACTTAATGTCCCATCTAATTCAGTCTACCCAACACTTAATGTCCCATCTAATTCAGTCTACCCAAGACTTAATGTCCCATCTAATTCAGTCTACCCAAGACTTAATGTCCCATCTAATTCAGTCTACCCAACACTTAATGTCCCATCTAATTCAGTCTACCCAACACTTAATGTCCCATCTAATTCAGTCTACCCAAGACTTAATGTCCCATCTAATTCAGTCTACCCAACACTTAATGTCCCATCTAATTCAGTCTACCCAACACTTAATGTCCCATCTAATTCAGTCTACCCAACACTTAATGTCCCATCTAATTCAGTCTACCCAAGACTTAATGTCCCATCTAATTCAGTCTACCCAACACTTAATGTCCCATCTAATTCAGTCTACCCAACACTTAATGTCCCATCTAATTCAGTCTACCCAACACTTAATGTCCCATCTAATTCAGTCTACCCAAGACTTAATGTCCTATCTAATTCAGTCTACCCAAGACTTAATGTCCCATCTAATTCAGTCTACCCAACACTTAATGTCCCATCTAATTCAGTCTACCCAACACTTAATGTCCTATCTAATTCAGTCTACTCAACAATGTCCCATCTAATTCAGTCTACCCAACAATGTCCCATCTAATTCAGTCTACTCAACACTTAATGTCCCATCTAATTCAGTCTACCCAAGACTTAATGTCCCATCTAATTCAGTCTACCCAACAATGTCCCATCTAATTCAGTCTACTCAACAATGTCCCATCTAATTCAGTCTACCCAACACTTAATGTCCCATCTAATTCAGTCTACCCAACACTTAATGTCCCATCTAATTCAGTCTACCCAAGACTTAATGTCCCATCTAATTCAGTCTACCCAACACTTAATGTCCCATCTAATTCAGTCTACCCAAGACTTAATGTCCCATCTAATTCAGTCTACCCAACACTTAATGTCCCATCTAATTCAGTCTACCCAACACTTAATGTCCCATCTAATTCTGTCTCCCATCTAATTCAGTCTACCCAAGACTTAATGTCCCATCTAATTCAGTCTACCCAACACTTAATGTCCCATCTAATTCAGTCTACCCAAGACTTAATGTCCCATCTAATTCAGTCTACCCAACACTTAATGTCCCATCTAATTCAGTCTACCCAACACTTAATGTCCCATCTAATTCAGTCTACCCAACACTTAATGTCCCATCTAATTCTGTCTCCCATCTAATTCAGTCTACCCAACACTTAATGTCCCATCTAAAATGTTAACCATCCATGATTTTAAATAATTAACGATGCATATTTTGGTCTCTTTTACAATGAAAATATCTTTATTTGTTAGAATAATGCAAGTATTGTAAAATAGTAACAATTATATCAAATTCAACATGATTTTACCACACATTGATCCTTTATGATGGAATACATATATATATGTAACAAAATATGTGAATAGATTTATTAAATATCTATGTGGATGTATATGTTTGATGTTTTTGTTTTCCCCTGGGTCAGGCTATAGGGATGTCGTCCAGAGAGTCTGTCCTAAATTACCCAGCTTCTCCGTCCATCTCACATGAAGAATCTGTTCTAGAACATTATTTTGTACTGGTCAGTCAAGCCAACTACGACAAGGCCAAGGAACTGGTGGTGAGTAGATGGTGTGGTCAGTAGATGATGTGGTCAGTAGATGGTGTGGTCAGTAGATGGTGTGGTCAGCTGATGGTGTGGTCAGTAGATGGTGTGGTCAGTAGATGGTGTGGTCAGTAGATGGTGTGGTCAGTAGATGGTGTGGTCAGTAGATGGTGTGGTCAGTAGATGGTGTGGTCAGTGGATGGTGTGGTCAGTAGATGGTGTGGTGAGTAGATGGTGTGGTCAGTCGATGGTGTGGTCAGTAGATGGTGTGGTCAGTCGATGGTGTGGTCAGTAGATGGTGTGGTCAGTAGATGGTGTGGTCAGTAGATGGTGTGGTAGTAGAGGGTTGGTGTGGTCAGTGGATGGTGTGGTCAGTAGATGGTGTGGTCAGTAGATGGTGTGGTCAGTAGATGGTGTGGTCAGTAGATGGTGTGGTCAGTAGATGGTGTGGTCAGTAGATGGTGTGGTCAGTAGATGGTGTGGTCAGTAGATGGTGTGGTCAGTAAGTCAGTAAATAGTGTGGTCAGTAGATGGTGTGGTCAGTAGATGGTGTGGTCAGTAGATGGTGTGGTCAGTAGATGGTGTGGTCAGTGGATGGTGTGGTCAGTAGATGGTGTGGTCAGTAAGTCAGTAAATAGTGTGGTCAGTAGATGGTGTGGTCAGTGGATGGTGTGGTCAGTAGATGGTGTGGTCAGTAGATTTTTGGTTTGGTGAGTAGGTGGTGTGGTAAGTAGATTGTTGGGCTGTGGCTGTGTTGATCATAAGCAAATTCAACTGTGACAGAATAAATATCTTGTACAAACTCTGACAGAATAAATATCTTGTACAAACTCTAACAGAATAAATATCTTGTACAAACTCTGACAGAATAAATATCTTGTACAAACTCTGACAGAATAAATATCTTGTACAAACTCTGACAGAATAAATATCTTGTACAAACTCTGACAGAATAAATATCTTGTACAAACTCTGACAGAATAAATATCTTGTATTCATTGGAATTGTTTCATATGAAGTCTTGAGTAAATCAGTGAAGTAATTTGCATTACATTATTAATGAGAATAATTGTATTTTCTATGAATAAGAGCCTAATTATTTTAAGAAACTTTATAATTACACAATTACTAGAGCATTAGAAAGTATGTGAAATCAGATGTAGAATAAACTATTGAAATAAATTCCATATTTTCATTGAATATTTGCGTTGGTTTTATCAAGCCAACCTAAGGCTGCATTTGTAACTGGCTAAAAAAAATAGCTTTAATTTACTTTAAACTGGGTTGTCTTTCCTTGAAGGATAATTAAACAACAGCTTTAAATTAAGTTATCTTTCCTTGAAGGATAATGAAACAATAGCTTTAAAGTGAGTTATCTTTCCCTGCAGGATAATGAAAAAGATGGGCACAAGTTCAGCAACGCAGCCTTCTGGGGAGAAACTCTTCAGTGCCTGTCACAGCTGGCCATAGCAGAGAAGAACTACAACAACCTTGTTTTCCTGGGACAGAAGAGGTTCACACAGATTGTGCGCTCTAAAGATGTCAGTTCACTTTGTCACTTGTACCACAGACTTTTTGTCAGTTCACTTTGTCACTTGTAACACAGACTTTTTGTCAGTTCACTTTGTTACTTGTACCACAGACTTTTTGTCAGTTCACTTTGTCACTTGTAACACACTTTTTGCTAGATTAAAAAACTAATCCTGTATGACTGAACATTACTTTTTTATGAAACTTTCATACAAAATCATTATTTTTAGCTAAGAAATTCTTTTTTTTTTAAATATGCAGACAAAAACACTTAATCTTTTAGGAAATATAAAAACAAAAATATTTTGATAAGTGTTTAGTGAGAGTTGTATAGACTTCCTAATGAAATAAATTTGGCTGACCCTTAAACTTTAAATTAAAAAAAAAAACCATTAAAAGCTTTAAACTGATGCTTGATTCCTATTTCAGAGTGCCAAGTCCATCTACTCCATGTTGATTCCTATTTCAGAGTGCCAAGTCCATCTACTCCATGTTGATTCCTATTTCAGAGTGCCAAGTCCATCTACTCCATGTTGATTCCTATTTCAGAGTGCCAAGTCCATCTACTCCATGTTGATTCCTATTTCAGAGTGCCAAGTCCATCTACTCCATGTTGATTCCTATTTCAGAGTGCCAAGTCCATCTACTCCATGTTGATTCCTATTTCAGAGTGCCAAGTCCATCTACTCCATGTTGATTCCTATTTCAGAGTGCCAAGTCCATCTACTCCATGTTGATTCCTATTTCAGAGTGCCAAGTCCATCTACTCCATGTTGATTCCTATTTCAGAGTGCCAAGTCCATCTACTCCATGTTGATTCCTATTTCAGAGTGCCAAGTCCATTTACTCCATGTTGATTCCTATTTCAGAGTGCCAAGTCCATCTACTCCATGTTGATTCCTATTTCAGAGTGCCAAGTCCATCTACTCCATGTTGATTCCTATTTCAGAGTGCCAAGTCCATCTACTCCATGTTGATTCCTATTTCAGAGTGCCAAGTCCATCTACTCCATGTTGATTCCTATTTCAGAGTGCCAAGTCCATCTACTCCATGTTGATTCCTATTTCAGAGTGCCAAGTCCATTTACTCCATGTTGATTCCTATTTCAGAGTGCCAAGTCCATCTACTCTATGTTGATTCCTATTTCAGAGTGCCAAGTCCATTTACTCCATGTTGTTGCATGAGTTCCAGCGCATGGAGAACTCTCTCTCCCCTGGTTCTCTGCCCTTAGAGTCAGGGGAGAGTAAGCCTGTCAATGAGTCAGATCAGTTACTTGCCCATATAAGTGGCCAGCTTTTCTTCTTCGTGCGCGCCAGGTTGAAGATGATAGAATTGTATCCTTTGTCCAGTAGCTGGGGTAGTTGTCCTACAGCTACATAGGCAGGGCTGCCTTCTTGTAGCATTTGTCAAGAACTAAAATTTTAACACTGAAGTTAAATATTGAAGATTAGTTGATTATGCTTAACGAGTTTAAGCTTCACCATCAATTTAAATATTTATTTCCCTGATAGAATTTATAAATGTCTTAAGTCGCCTTAGAATAGCAAAAAAAAATTGCAAGCTTTGATCAAAGCACGGACTTAACTGAGGACTGCGGAAATGTCCTTGAGTTTTTTTGACTTAAATGAAGACTGTGGAAATGTCCTTGAGTTTTTGACTTAACTGCAGACTGCGGTATTGTCCTTGAGTTTTTGACTTAACTGAAGACTGGAAATGTCCTTGAGTTTTTAACTTAACTGCAGACTGTGGTATTGTCCTTGAGTTTTTGACTTAACTGCAGACTGCGGAAATGTCCTTGAGTTTTTGACTTAACTGCAGACTGGAAATGTCCTTGAGTTTTTGACTTAACTGCAGACTGCGGAAATGTCCTTGAGTTTTTGACTTAACTGCAGACTGCGGAAATGTCCTTGAGTTTTTGACTTAACTGCAGACTGCGGAAATGTCCTTGAGTTTTTGACTTAACTGCAGACTGCGGAAATGTCCTTGAGTTTTTGACTTAACTGCAGACTGCAGAAATGTCCTTGAGTTTTTGACTTAACTGCAGACTGCGGAAATGTCCTTGAGTTTTTGACTTAACTGCAGACTGCGGAAATGTCCTTGAGTTTTTGACTTAACTGCAGACTGCGGAAATGTCCTTGAGTTTTTGACTTAACTGCAGACTGCGGAAATGTCCTTGAGTTTTTGACTTAACTGCAGACTGGAAATGTCCTTGAGTTTTTGACTTAACTGCAGACTGCGGAAATGTCCTTGAGTTTTTGACTTAACTGCAGACTGTGGAAATGTCCTTGAGTTTTTGACTTAACTGCAGACTGCGGAAATGTCCTTGAGTTTTTGACTTAACTGCAGACTGCGGAAATGTCCTTGAGTTTTTGACTTAACTGCAGACTGCGGAAATGTCCTTGAGTTTTTGACTTAACTGCAGACTGCGGAAATGTCCTTGAGTTTTTGACTTAACTGCAGACTGCGGAAATGTCCTTGAGTTTTTGACTTAACTGCAGACTGCGGAAATGTCCTTGAGTTTTTGACTTAACTGCAGACTGCAGAAATGTCCTTGAGTTTTTGACTTAACTGCAGACTGCGGAAATGTCCTTGAGTTTTTGACTTAACTGCAGACTGCGGAAATGTCCTTGAGTTTTTGACTTAACTGCAGACTGCGGAAATGTCCTTGAGTTTTTGACTTAACTGCAGACTGCGGAAATGTCCTTGAGTTTTTGACTTAACTGCAGACTGGAAATGTCCTTGAGTTTTTGACTTAACTGCAGACTGCGGAAATGTCCTTGAGTTTTTGACTTAACTGCAGACTGTGGAAATGTCCTTGAGTTTTTGACTTAACTGCAGACTGCGGAAATGTCCTTGAGTTTTTGACTTAACTGCAGACTGCGGAAATGTCCTTGAGTTTTTGACTTAACTGCAGACTGCGGAAATGTCCTTGAGTTTTTGACTTAACTGCAGACTGCGGAAATGTCCTTGAGTTTTTGACTTAACTGCAGACTGCGGAAATGTCCTTGAGTTTTTGACTTAACTGCAGACTGCGGAAATGTCCTTGAGTTTTTGACTTAACTGCAGACTGCGGAAATGTCCTTGAGTTTTTGACTTAACTGCAGACTGCAGAAATGTCCTTGAGTTTTTGACTTAACTGCAGACTGCAGAAATGTCCTTGAGTTTTTGACTTAACTGCAGACTGCGGAAATGTCCTTGAGTTTTTGACTTAACTGCAGACTGCGGAAATGTCCTTGAGTTTTTGACTTAACTGCAGACTGCGGAAATGTCCTTGAGTTTTTGACTTAACTGCAGACTGCGGAAATGTCCTTGAGTTTTTGACTTAACTGCAGACTGCGGAAATGTCCTTGAGTTTTTGACTTAACTGCAGACTGCGGAAATGTCCTTGAGTTTTTGACTTAACTGCAGACTGCGGAAATGTCCTTGAGTTTTTAACTTAACTGCAGACTGCGGAAATGTCCTTGAGTTTTTGACTTAACTGCAGACTGTGGAAATGTCCTTGAGTTTTTGACTTAACTGCAGACTGCGGAAATGTCCTTGAGTTTTTGACTTAACTGCAGACTGCGGAAATGTCCTTGAGTTTTTGACTTAACTGCAGACTGCGGAAATGTCCTTGAGTTTTTGACTTAACTGCAGACTGCAGCTACGAGCAGCTGTCCAGCCTGGGAGGGATGAGGAACTGGATGAGCTTTGAGGACCTGGTCATGATGGCTGAGGAGATCATGAAGGACCACATGAAGGGCTTCCATCATCCCCTGGTGGCCTCGCTCAAAGCTGTCTTCAGGTAGGGATGGTTTAGTTGCACTACACATAGGGGTTAACACACCACACGTTTCTTTTAGCCTTTTTTTTCTCCACCCCCCCCCCCCATTCTGACAATTAAAACTCTCCCCCCCCGTCCCCCCCCAGTCTGACATGATTTAAAACTTGTCCCCCAATGATTTAAAACTTTTCCCCCCAGCCTGGAGGTTGAAAGCCTGTGTCACCTGCTACACGCCCAGATCCACATCTCCACCTGGGACTACCTAGCCAGCGTTCTCCAGCTACACCTGGCGCACAGCAAACTCAACACCTGGGGCAAGATGACCCCAGTCAAAGAGGTCAGTCTCTCTCTCTGGCCCTCCCTTACACCTAAAGCAAGATGAACCCACTCTTTACAACCCCATTTTTACAATTTTCAAAAGCAAGTTATAATTTACTGTGATGATATTTTTAAATTTGCAGGTAAAATCATCATTTGGCAGAACTTCTGGAAAAACCAGCCCATTTCCCCCACTACATGCCTGGTTGCTAAAACTTAAGGGAATCCTTTTATCAAAGGTATTTCTACAATTTCAACACATTTTTTTGGACATGAAAACAGTTGTTTTCTGTTTGTTTAATTAAGTTAGTCACATTTTATATGGAGTGTGAAATTGCAGCCAGTTTTAAATGAAAGCTACAAGTCTCCCATCTTGTTTGGTGTTTCTCTCATGTCTAAAACATTTCTTCCCAGTTTGGTTTCTATTTCTATCATGTCCTGTCTAAGCAAACCATCCCAGCAGAGATGAAAGCAAATCTCGCCAAAGCTCCAGAAGATTTTTTTGGAAAGTAAGCGTGGAACTTAGATTTTTAAACATGTAACAAAACAATAGCTCTCCAAATGATTTTAGTTTAAAAAAAAAAGTTTTATAAGATTGACTAGAAATTTGAACGAACATGTTGCAGGGTGCAAGCCTTTCAGAGAAAGTCAGACGCCACCAACATCTACCTCATCCTAGAGGCCAAAGGTCTGAGCAGTCGTGTGGGTGAGGGGGGTTACCACCACCCTAACAAGTACGCAGAGACCACCCAGGGGATGGACACTTACCCCCCCATATTTTCATACCCCATGGTGAGCACAACAAAATTGCTTCAACAGAAAAATTATATCTTAAAAAGAAAAATAATTTGTTGTAAATGCCAAAATTATTTAACAATTATTTATTAGTGGACTAAACAATTAAACTACTGATCTTTAGTTATGTTTAGTGCAATAAATAATTGACTGCGTAAACAGTTGTTATGATTTGACCTCCAGGAAAGATCCATCAATGCCATCCATTGGCCTGCATTGGTCATGCTACTCAGCTCAACAGAAAACAGTTTTGATAAACTCCATTATTTTTATGACAAGCCCACAGAAAAGGTCAGTGGTTGAGGTCAAGGTCAACAAATGTCAAGTTGACCTGAAATCCTGAGCCAGGTGTAAAATAAATAATTTTAAATTTTCCTTCTGCCAACTGTCAGACATGTCCGCCCTATTTGTTCATGTTTTAAGTCTCAGATTTTTTAAATTCTTTATTATCAACAAGTAGAGAAAACAAAAGTTGCCATTTCAGGCCTGCCTGTATGGTAGATGAAGTAGAGGTCATCTGATTCTGTGACCTCTGCCATAAAGGAATTGTGTGTTCAGGTCTGTGCACATTTAACTTTCCCACCACAGTCAGGTGGACTCAGGGATGTCCTACAGACTTAATCCCAGGATCTGAACTCAAACTTTTGGGTTGGCAGTCAGGAACTCTACTAGCCAACTACTGTCCCATTTGCATGTGTTTTCTATTAAATATTTAAATTAGAACTGTCTTTTTATTCTTTAAAGAGTTAAATTTATAAATGTGCATAGACATTGTGTCAAAACTTGGATTCTGTATGTATGTATGTCAACCTTCCCCACCCCTGCTCCCATCCCCAGAGACCCTACAGCTCCTACTTCATCACCCCTGCTCCCATCTCCAGAGACCCTACAGCTCCTACTTCATCACCCCTGCTCCCATCTCCAGAGACCCTACAGCTCCTACTTCATCACCCCTGCTCCCATCCCCAGAGACCCTACAGCTCCTACTTCATCACCCGCGTGGACGTGCGAATCTGGCTGGTAGTTGTGTTTGAGAGCAAGAAGAACGAGAAGGACTCGGTCATCAACACCTTCATGACAGACCTCGCTGTCCAGCTGCGCTGCCAGAACTTCATGTACAGCCTCAAGAGCTTTGCCAGGTCTTGACCTTCTCACCTCTGGATTGGTTGATCTTGTGACCTCTGGATTTGACCTTGATCTTGTGACCTCTGGATTTGTTGATCTTGTGACCTCTGGATTTGACCTTGATCTTGTGACCTCTGGATTTGACCGTGATCTTGTGACCTCTGGATTTGACCTAGATCTTGTGATCTCTGGATTTGACCTTGATCTTGTGACCTCTGGATTTGACCTTGATCTTGTGACATCTGGTTTTGACTTTTATCTTGTGACCTCTGGATTTGACCTTGATCTTGTGACCTCTGGATTTGACCTTGATCTTGTGACCTCTGGATTTGACCTTGATCTTGTGATCTCT
This sequence comes from Physella acuta, assembly GCF_028476545.2. Classification (NCBI taxonomy): domain Eukaryota; kingdom Metazoa; phylum Mollusca; class Gastropoda; family Physidae; genus Physella; species Physella acuta. Next base: position 218,885 of record NW_026733046.1, on the reverse strand, counting down.
GGATTTGACCTTGATCTTGTGACCTCTGGTTTTGACTTTTATCTTGTGACCTCTGGATTTGATCTTGTGATCTCTGGGTTTGACCTTGATCTTGTGACCTCTGATTTGACCTTGATCTTGTGATCTCTGGATTTGACCTTGATCTTGTGGCCTCTGGATTTGACCTTGATCTTGTGACCTCTGGTTTTGACTTTTATCTTGTGACCTCTGGATTTGACCTTGATCTTGTGATCTCTGGATTTGACCTTGATCTTGTGACCTCTGGATTTGATCTTGTGATCTCTGGATTTGACCTTGATCTTGTGACCTCTGGATTTGACCTTGATCTTGTGACCTCTGGATACGTTGTCCGTGACCTTCTGACCCCACACATGACTACACTTTCAACTAAATCCAGACTTTGTGTTTCTCCCAGAAGTTTGGATAACAAACTCTGCTCAAGTGGGAGATTTCTGATGAGATTTTGTAGTCAAAGGTAGGGGAGATGAATGGATTCAAAAAAAATTGTGTTTCAACTGGTTTGTAGTCAGTGCTCCATCATATTGGCTGAGTGACTGATGGTTTGAATCCTTCTTGCAGCAAGTGGATCCATTCCATTAAGTGATGAAGGTGTAGGCTCTCTATCAAGTTGTGAGATGGTTTAGAGATGTCAGAAAATTGTTTGTGGACATTCTCAAGGATGGTTTATAACTTGGGTGTAAGGGATTTTTAAAATTTGGAGTTGTTTGAAAATGTCAGATGTCAGGACAAATGAAGCAGACAAAACTCTGTTAAATACTTAAAGACAGGCAGCATGCGAGACAAAGCTAGTGATAATAAAAGGTTTATTTTTTATTCATGTTACATGTAGATAATTTATTGTCAGTATTTGATAAATATCGTTGCCATTTTTGTAAATAAACTATTTTTGTTGTTTTGCATCGTAAGAAATAAACGTCACTATTTCTACTTTTGAGTTGAGTAAAGTTGGAGTTGGTTTAAGTCAGTTTATTTGTTTGTAGAAAGTGTGTGTAAGGTTGGAGTTGGTTGAGTCAAGTCTGTTCATTTGGTAGAAGAAAGTGTCATGGTTTTTTCATCTCACACCTTGAGCTGGAAAACAGACATGTATGTCATTCCTTTTTGGTTTCAGTGAACTAATTTCACCAGCTTCTACATGATTTTTCCTCAAATAATTTCATCTGATTCTTCGTCAAATAATTTCATCAGATTGTTGGTAAAAAAATGTGGTCAGCTCCTGTGTGTAAATAAAGTATTATTCCCCCCCCCCCCCATTGATTTCATGGTAAAAGTAAAGATCAGGAAAACACGTGATGTCATACACAATCAGGACTAACATCACAGGTCAAGAATGTGTCGTTGTAGGACAGTCCTTCAGGACAGCTGTAAGTGTCCTGTACGTAGACCCCAGACCCCAGCGACCTGTGTGCAGATGATGTACCAGCGGCAGCTGGGCTCATGTTTGTACAGGCCAGTACCCAGTTGTTGACACTTGGCCGAGGGGGACACGGGGGTGGGGAGCTGGGGCTGAGCTGAAATAGAGGGGTGGATCAGTTTAGGGGAGGTGGGTGTGGCTTGGTTAGTTTAGGGGAGCTGGGGGTGTGGCTTGGTTAGTTTGGGTGAGCTGGGGGTGTGGCTTGGTTAGTTTGGGTGAGCTGGGGGTGTGGTTTGGTTAGTTTAGGGGAGCTGAGGGTGTGACTTGGTTAGTTTAGGGGAGCTGGGGGTGTGGCTTGGTTAGTTTAGGGGAGCTGGGGGTGTGGTCCAGTCAGTTGGGTGTAGGGGAGATGAGAGGTGGGTCAGTCTGGGAGTCAAGTGAGGGGGCTGGTCAGTAAGCCGAGGGCAGCTGTCGTTGAATGAATATTTACAGAAGTACTTACTAAACACTGGTTCAGGCAGTTCTGCTCCAGATTGGTTACGTGGTCGAATGACGTCATTAATTGCTCGAAGAAGGGGATACTTGCCACCCCCGCAGTAGCCATTGAAATCGTCCAGCTCCACTGACCAGACGAACGCCCCAGCCAATCCATAGCCGTTAATTAATCGCTCGGCCTGTGAATGCAATGAACTGATTGAAATCATGACGTAATGCAGGGTTACCTCTGGCAGAATATTTATTTACCATACCTTTGTTTCTCACAACATTCGTTGAATTTTAGCAGACATTGCTTGACTCAGTAGCGACACAAGGCGGGAAGGGGGTGCGGTCCACACCAGATGACAACGAGCCGAATTTTTTTTGAAAAATTTAGTGTCATAACGATATTTTATACAGTTAAAATTGTGAAAATGTGACACCTGCACTAGTGACGCTACTGTGGTTAACCACACCTTTCAAGGAAACTTCATCAACATTTTTAAAACGGTCTTTTGCTGAAATAAAATAAAAAACTTGCTGAAGCGGTACAAATTATTTTTTTTTAAAAATATCATTTCTAGATCTAGCAACGCTTGCCAACTAGCGGGCCATGGCGAACACTTGCCGACGCCGCGCGCCGTGTTGATGTGACACAGGATACAGGTACAGACCGATGTGAGCCGAGCCGGCTGCTAATTTGGCCATCCGTTCCATCTTTCACTTAAACGCTAAGTGACAGCTCTATCCATAATTCCGTATTTTCTCTAAAAAATGGCAAACCAATCCATTTTTCTGTCGTGTAGCACTCTGTCTTACATTACCTCCTAAATTTTACAAAGGAAGTTTTTTAAAGCAGGCATAGATTTGCCATGCTGCACAGTGAAAAATTACGCGATTAAAATAAATGGCCTTTGTGGATGATGCATCGTTCCCACTCTAGTACCTGGCTTAGGGCCTCTCACAAATAAATACCAGCAGACGTAAGCCTGCATCAAGCGCGCCTTTTCTATCCAGTGGACAAGGAAAACAAATTTTTACTTCCTCACGCCATTAAATGTGTTTATTTTCTGCCCGAGTCATTAGAAGAAAAACAACAGCTTGAATTATTCTTATTTTAGGTTACTTGAAAGGGTTTCTTAATTGCTTTTTAACACAAAATCTTAATTAACAGTGGAGAAAGCTTTATGTTTTGTTTAGGTTCTTAAGAAATATTGTGTTCATAAAATTAATTAATCTGTTCGTTAATCTGTTTTTAAACTCTACATTTAATAAAGCACATATAAATACGCTTATAGATCTAATAACAAGCTTTTAAATGCACTGTAATTATAAAATAAAATAAACATTCCTTCTTTAATAAAAGCTTTGGTCTCGCATGAGATCTCTGATATATTTTACCGAACAAAACTTTTATTAAAGAGAGCAAGTTTGTTTTATTTTCTTATTTTTTAGTGCATTCAAAAGCTTGTTAATATAAATGTTTTTTATTTGTTGTATTTCCAAATTTTAGTCATTGGTTTGGAATATTTGCCTTCAAACCCGACTTGTGGACTCTAAGACATTTCTCTGCCCCTTCTTAGTTCGTGGTCGACGCTCAGAAAAAAAATCAGCCAACCGCGACCGAACAAGCGGCGTGAACCACAACCCAGCAAAACGGTCGGGTGATCGCGTTCTAGCTAGTTATCTTTCCTTGTATTATAGAATGACTAGCATAATGTCTATTTAGATTAAAAATAGATATTCTTGCATTATCACCAGAGACGAATGTATCAGGAAAGTTGAGTGGGTCAAAATCAATTCACAAGATACACCACTCCCCACAGACAAAAAACAACAACAAAACTGGACAATGTGTTCTAAATAAAAACTTAATTTAAAAAAAAAAGAACATCATCGTTAAGATCACATGACATCATATGCTGGCTTGTCCACTCTAGTGGTCACGCTATGTTACAATCACAGTGACACCACCGTTTAAACAAATTATAGGGAAGGTTTGATCAAAATAATAGAAAATTTATCTGACCATACCATCCTAAAGCTGCTAAAACTGGATACACTAGCAACAACGATAAAAAAAAATGGGGTAGGAAATTTCAACTCACCAACATAGACATTAACTTAAATTTAAGCTTTTTTTAAATGAGAAAATAAACAACGTAATTTATCTGACAGAATGAAGCATGTAATTTTTTTTTTACCGCCATAAATAATTTTTGAATTTATTTCTTCAAGCCGACAGTTTGTCAAGATTAAAAAAAAATGACTTACAGGCATGTTTTTTTTTTTTAATTTAAATCGTGCACAAACAATGCCTCGTCATTCATTTTTTTAAAGAATATTTGACCCCTCCATACCTCCATCTCCCCCCCCCTCCCCCCACTCCCCACATTTTCTTATTACGTGAAGTAACGTGGGCGAACAATCAAACTATTGTTTATTAAAATGACAATAAGATAGCACAAAGGGGGGGGGGGTGGACTGCACCGGATGACACCAACCATGGCGGTGACACCAAAATGAAATGCAGTTAATTTTTTATGCGAAATTCTGTTGTAGCTGTTATTTTACTAGTTTATTAAATTTGTATACATGAATTCTATATTATATGCCTAGTCGTTGTTGGAGGTAGAGAGGTGACACCCTGGGGTTACTGCTGCCCCTCCCACCTTCCCCGCCCCACCCTCTACAACTTATTCCCAGCCTTGAAACGTCACATTATTTATCAAAAGCTGCGGTAAAAATGTACAACATCCGCTCTGACCCAGTGACCAGAGGTACATACATTGTTTGTTTCAAGCAACTCCATCAACCAACACTCTAGAGCTTGTGGAACATGGTTTTTTTTTATTTGGCTCATCTTCGTTGCTCATTTTTATTTCTCATTGTTATTGCTCATTGTATTGCTCCCACACACACTCACACCTTGCCCACACCTGCATCATCCACCCACACATTCCCCCACACCTCCTACCAGCTCTATCCGTATTGTTGCCACCCTTCCCCCCCCCCCCCCCCAAACAGCCAACAACATGCCCATGTGTAAATAAAACAAATACAAAGAGAAGACAACTCTGACCTTAATCCTGATACTCTTGACGTCATCGTACCCGACCCACTGATCTCCCTTGGTGGTGTAGGGCACTTGCTGGTCCTCGATCCAATGGTTCGTCCAGTTATGGTGCTGCAGGTTCTCGCAGATCTGGGCAGGGGGGGGGGGGGGCAGGTAGAGGCTTTAATGGCAAACTCAACAACGTTTTTATTATGAAAACCTATCGTGTGTAGCGGGATAGTTGCAGCATGTCAGTGCTCTAAAGTCTCATGTCATCTTGTCAGTGCTACCGTCCTATGTCATCATGTCAGTACTACCCTCATGTGTCATCATGTCAGTGCTACCGTCCCATGTCATCATGTCAGTGCTACCGTCTCATGTCATCATGTCAGTGCTACTGTCATGGGTCATTATGTCAGTGCTACCACCCCATGTCATCATGTCAGTGCTACCGTCATGTGTCATCATGTCAGTGCTACCGTCCCATGTCATCATGTCAGTGCTACCTTCATGTGTCATCATGTCAGTGCTACTGTCATGGGTCATCATGTCAGTGCTACCGTCATGTGTCATCATGTCAGTGCTACCGTCATGTGTCATCATGTCAGTGCTACCGTCTCATGTCATCATGTCAGTGCTACTGTCATGGGTCATTATGTCAGTGCTACCACCCCATGTCATCATGTCAGTGCTACCGTCATGTGTCATCATGTCAGTGCTACCGTCCCATGTCATCATGTCAGTGCTACCGTCATGTGTCATCATGTCAGTGCTACTGTCATGGGTCATCATGTCAGTGCTACCGTCATGTGTCATCATGTCAGTGCTACCGTCATGTGTCATCATGTCAGTGCTACCACCCCATGTCATCATGTCAGTGCTACCGTCATGTGTCATCATGTCAGTGCTACCGTCATGTGTCACCATGTCAGTGCTACCGTCCCATGTCATCATGTCAGTGCTACCGTCCCATGTCATCATGTCAGTGCTACCGTCATGTGTCATCATGTCAGTGCTACTGTCATGTGTCATCATGTCAGTGCTACCGTCATGTGTCATCATGTCAGTGCTACCACCCCATGTCAACATGTCAGTGCTACCGTCCCATGTCATCATGTCAGTGCTACCGTCACATGTCATCATGTCAGTGCTACCGTCCCATGTCATCATGTCAGTGCTACCGTCCCATGTCATCATGTCAGTGCTACCGTCCCATGTCATCATGTCAGTGCTACCGTCATGTGTCATCATGTCAGTGCTACTGTCATGTGTCATCATGTCAGTGCTACCGTCTTATGTCATCATGTCAGTGCTACCGTCACATGTCATCATGTCAGTGCTACCGTCATGTGTCATCATGTCAGTGCTACCGTCATGGGTCATCATTTCAGTGCTACTGTCATGTGTCATCATGTCAGTGCTACCGTCATATGTCACCATGTCAGTGCTACCGTCCCATGTCATCATGTCAGTGCTACCCTCATGTGTCATCATGTCAGTGTTACCGTCACGTGTCATCATGTCAGTGTTACCGTCACGTCATCATGTCAGTGCTACCGTCAGTTGTCATCATGTCAGTGCTACCACCCCATGTCATCATGTCAGTGCTACCGTCATGTGTCATCATGTCAGTGCTACCGTCATATGTCATCATGTCAGTGCTACCGTCATGTGTCATCATGTCAGTGCTACCGTCAGTTGTCATCATGTCAGTGCTACCGTCACATGTCATCATGTCAGTGCTACTGTCATGTGTCATCATGTCAGTGCTACCGTCATGTGTCATCATGTCAGTGCTACCGTCATGTGTCATCATGTCAGTGCTACCGTCATGTGTCATCATGTCAGTGCTACCGTCATGTGTCATCATGTCAGTGCTACCGTCAGTTGTCATCATGTCAGTGCTACCGTCATGTGTCACCATGTCAGTGCTACCACCCCATGTCATCATGTCAGTGTTACCGTCACGTCATCATGTCAGTGCTACCACCCCATGTCATCATGTCAGTGCTACCGTCATGTGTCATCATGTCAGTGCTACCGTCATGTGTCATCATGTCAGTGCTACCGTCACATGTCATCATGTCAGTGCTACCGTCATGTGTCATCATGTCAGTGCTACCGTCACATGTCATCATGTCAGTGCTACCACCCCATGTCATCATGTCAGTGCTACCGTCATATGTCACCATGTCAGTGCTACCACCCCATGTCATCATGTCAGTGTTACCGTCACGTCATCATGTCAGTGCTACCGTCATGTGTCATCATGTCAGTTCTACCGTCAGTTGTCATGTCAGTGCACCGTCATGTCAGTGCACCGTCATGTCAGTGCACCGTCATGTGTCATCGTGCTACCGTCGGATGTCATCATGTCAGTGTCGAGGTAAAACTGTCAGCTGTCCTAACTTGAGACATGAACAGGTCGAGATGTGAGTCACGTGATGTCAGATGTGTGTCACGTGACCCCCCCCCCCCCCCCCCCCCCCAAAAAAAAAATTACTCACCTGTAAACGTCATAGGTGTGAGACAAAACAAGTCAACAACAAAAGGCTGGGATTAGTGGGGGATTAGCGGATTAAGGCTGGGAGTTGACTGGGGTAAAGCAGGAGACAAGCCAATGTTTACAATATTCAAATCTGATGCTTGTTTAGAAAGTTTATGCCCACAGCGTGCTAGTTAAATAAAATTTATTTACGTAATCAAATTTTGATGCTGCATTTCATGTACGATAAAAAGAATGACAAATTATCTTTGGTTTAATTGTTTAGCGCAGAACAGCAAACAAGTTGGAAACGGATTGTTTTATATCTGAAATGCATCAAGATTTCGCTTGTGCGTGTCTTGAATTTTGGGGTTAAATATTCGCCATGCATCAAAGACTTACTTGTGCATGTTGTGAATTATGGGATATTTGGCCAGAAAACATTCGGGACCGGTGACAAAACTATCTGGCAATCTACGGTGCACAGTTTGGTTTATTGCTCGCATTAAATGTCCGGGTTGTAGTCATTTAGGTGGATGATAATTAGATGGACAAATTTAGGTGGATGATAATTAGATGGGGTCATTAGGGTTGATGATGATTAGGTGGTTTTAGGTAGGTTTAAATGTCCCCCCCCCCCAACCAGTCCTATACTTGCTGTGTTCACCTCATAGAATGCCAGAATTCCGTTCTGTCTCGTGTATCTGCCGCCGTTACCTCCCCCTAGAGCAGGGGCACGCAATCCATTGTTTTTCTCGTCCACTAGGGTGAAGGTCATCCCGTAGGTGGCCAAACCTGCAGAGACACGTGAGAATTTCAAACTATGCGGCACGAGGGCCGGATCCGGCATTCACGCCAACAATGGCTTTTTCTTGCTTAATATATAAAATGTTTAATATTAAAAACGTAACTGTGAGAATAACAAGACTAGTTATTTCCCCTACAAAAAGTTACTCACAGTGAAGTAGTTTGGCCTCCTTAGAAAGACCAAAAAAAAAAAATTATTTAAAGTATTTTTGGACCCCGATATTAAACATTTACTCAAAATATTTCGGACCTCGATAAAAACATCGACTCACCTAAAAGTATTTTGGACCTCAATAAAAACATCGACTCACCTAAAAGTATTTTGGACCTCAATAAAAACATCGACTCACCTAAAAGTATTTCGGACCTCGATAAAAACATCGACTCACCTAAAAGTATTTTGGACCTCGGTAAAAACATGGACTCACCTAAAAGTATTTTGGACCTCAATAAAAACATCGACTCACCTAGAAGTATTTTGGACCTCAATAAAAACATGGACTCACCTAAAAGTATTTTGGACCTCGGTAAAAACATGGACTCACCTAAAAGTATTTTGGACCTCAATAAAAACATGGACTCACCTAAAAGTATTTTGGACCTCAATAAAAACATCGACTCACCTAGAAGTATTTTGGACCTCAATAAAAACATGGACTCACCTAAAAGTATTTTGGACCTCGGTAAAAACATGGACTCACCTAAAAGTATTTTGGACCTCGGTAAAAACATGGACTCACCTAAAAGTATTTTGGACCTCAATAAAAACATGGACTCACCTAAAAGTAATTTGGACCTCAATAAAAACATGGACTCACCTAAAAGTATTTTGGACCTCAATAAAAACATGGACTGACCTAAAAGTATTTTGGACCTCGGTAAAAACATGGACTCACCTAAAAGTATTTTGGACCTCAATAAAAACATGGACTCAACTAAAAGTATTTTGGACCTCGGTAAAAACATTGACTCACCTAAAAGTATTTTGGACCTCAATAGAAACATGGACTCACCTAAAAGTATTTTGGACCTCAATAAAAGCATGGACTCACCTAAAAGTATTTTGGACCTCAATAAAAACATGGACTCACCTAAAAGTATTTTGGACCTCGGTACTCCCATAAACAGCCAGTAGTTGAGAGCCCAGTTCTGAGGATAGATGAGGTGGTTAAGTTAAATGAGGTGGTTAAGTTAGATGAATTGGTTAAGCTAGATGAGGTGGTTAAGCTAGATGAGGTGGTTAAGTTAGATGAGGTGGTTAAGTTAGATGATGTGGTTAAGTTAGATGAGGTGGTTAAGTTAGGTGAGGTGGTTAAGTTAGATGAGGTGGTTAAGTTAGATGAGGTGGTTAAGTTAGATGAGGTGGTTAAGTTAGATTAGGTGGTTAAGTTAGATGAGGTGGCTAAGTTAGATGAGGTGGTTAAGTTCTGATAGCTACACGACCACGCGCATTTAACGCACCTGACATAACCACATGTCATATCAACTACCTGTCATATGACATATCTGACACATCTACCAACCTGATTCAGCCACTTTGTCATCTCACCTACCTGACTTAACCACCTGTCATATGTCACACCTGTCATATGTCACCTACCTGACACAGCCACCTGTCATATGTCACCTACCTGACACAACCACCTGTCATATGTCACCTACCTGATACAGCCACCTGTCATATGTCACCTGCCTGACACAGCCACCTGTCATATGTCACCTACCTGACACAACCACCTGTCATATGTCGCCTACCTGACACAACCACCTGTCATATGTCACCTACCTGACACAGCCACCTGACATATGTCACCTACCTGACACAGCCACCTGTCATATGTCACCTACCTGACACAGCCACCTGTCATATGTCACACCTGTCAAATGTCACCTACCTGACACAGCCACCTGTCATATGTCACCTACCTGACACAGCCACCTGTCATATGTCACACCTGTCATATGTCACCTACCTGACACAGCCACCTGTCATATGTCACCTACCTGACACAGCCACCTGTCATATGTCACACCTGTCATATGTCACCTACCTGACACAGACACCTGTCATATGTCACCTACCTGACACAGACACCTGTCATACGTCACCTACCTGACACAACCACCTGTCATATGTCACCTACCTGACACAGCCACCTGACATATGTCACCTACCTGACACAGCCACCTGTCATATGTCACCTACCTGACACAGCCACCTGTCATATGTCACACCTGTCAAATGTCACCTACCTGACACAGCCACCTGTCATATGTCACCTACCTGACACAGCCACCTGTCATATGTCACACCTGTCATATGTCACCTACCTGACACAGCCACCTGTCATATGTCACCTACCTGACACAGCCACCTGTCATATGTCACACCTGTCATATGTCACCTACCTGACACAGACACCTGTCATATGTCACCTACCTGACACAGACACCTGTCATATGTCACCTACCTGACACAGCCACCTGTCATATGTCACCTACCTGACACAGCCACCTGTCATATGTCACACCTGTCATATGCCACCTACCTGACACAGACACCTGTCATATGTCACCTACCTGACACAGCCACCTGACATATGTCACCTACCTGACACAGCCACCTGTCATATGTCACCTACCTGACACAGCTACCTGTCATATGTCACCTACCTGACACAGCCACCTGTCATATGTCACCTACCTGACACAGACACCTGTCATATGTCACCTACCTGATACAGCCACCTGTCATATGTCACCTACCTGACACAGCCACCTGTCATATGTCACCTACCTGACACAGCCACCTGTCCTCCCCCTGATCAAACTGACCAGGAAACATCGTGCTATGATGGGACGTGAAGTTGTCCCAGCCGCCATGGAAGTTGTACGTCATCAGCAGCATGTAGTCCACGTACCTGGATCGAGTACATCTCAGACGTCAGTCACGTTTATTAAATTTATTAAAGCAGCAACCATTATTTCATTAGTTCAGAGTTTTCTACCCTTCCCCCTTAGTACTGTTTTTTTAAACTGCTATAAATGGCACATTTAGGCACCAAACCCACGTTAAATGCCAAGTCGTGTTTGGTCTTTGTCTTTAACGATGCCCTGAGCAAATACAGGGATTATACATAAATATAAGGACTTATCAGTTACCCGTCAAACCTGTGTAAAATACTGACAACCTGACAACTGACAACCTGACAACTGACAACCTGACAACTGACAAACCTGACAACTGACAAACCTGACAGCTGACAACCACAGACAACTGACAACCACTGACAACTGACAACCACTGACAAGAGCCCCCTCTTACTTGTGTATCTCCGTAGCCTCATAAGCCGCCTCTATGAAGGCGATCCCTACAGCCGCCGCCATTGTCAGCAAGAGACGCTCTCTGCCAGACTTGATGGATTCTTCTAGAAACTTGTTGTACATCAGCTGGGAATAGAGCAGGGGGGGGGGGGGTTGGCTATAGGGGTGTCACGTGGGGGGTTGGCTATAGGGAGGTCACGTGGGGGATTGGTTATAGGGGTGACACGTGGGGGGTTGGCTATAGGGGTGTCACGTGATAGGTTGGCGGGTTGCCTGTATGAAATAATGTCACGTGATAGGTTGGCTATATAAAGTAATGCCACATTGGGAAGTGGCCTATATAAATGAAAGTCATAAAATAGGTTACAAAAACATGGTTTCCGTATTCTAATTCGAGTTGTATGTTTGTATAGGTGTGTATTGATGATGTACCATCGTGTCCCCCGTAAGTGCCCCTGCCAGATCAAGATAGGGAACTCAGTGGTGGGGGGGGGGAGAGATTCTGACTCCCGTTGTAAAGTATATGGTCTCGTTAGTATTGAGTCATTGTACAACCTGACTTCTGTTAAAACTGTGTACACCCAAAGGTCCCCCACCAGGTCTCAGCTTTAGATGAACGATCACGTGACAATCCCTACCTTCATCAGCCTCGTGAAGGCGTGTTTGTCGGCCGGGGGGCTGCCCCTGACCCCCGGGAACTCCCAGTCCATGTCCAACCCGTCAAAGCCGTACCCCCTCAGGTAGCTGATGACGTTGTCGACAAACTCCGTCATGCTCTTGTTGGTCCTGACGGCCGGGGCAAAGGGCCTGTACCCCGCCACCCACCCTCCCACGGCCAGCAGGATCTTCAGGGAGGGTCGGGTGGTTTTGAGCCTTGTCACTTGGGTATACAGACCTGGCCAGAAGATTCGAACCATGTCACGTGATTGTGGTGGAACGTTCCAGTGGTGTAGGTAAAACAATGCTGGTGTATGGACATGGTATGTCAGGTGATTGGCAAGTTAACGGTTCAGTTGCCTTTCTGTGGCATAGCCAGGTATCCATTTAAGCTGAGTTGTATCTGGAGTGGGTGCAGACCAGACTCGAACCTACGCTACGATATCCTTGGCCCGACCACACCGTCCCCGACCAGAGATAAACTGACCGGCACAGTCCAACAACTGACCGGTCCAACATCCAACAACTGACCGGTCCAACATCCAACAACTGACCTGTCCAACATCCAACAACTGACCGGTCCAACATCCAACAACTGACCTGTCCAACATCCAACAACTGACCTGTCCAACATCCAACAACTGACCTGTCCAACATTCAACAACTGACCTGTCCAACATCCAACAACTGACCTGTCCAACATCCAACAACTGACCTGTCCAACATTCAACAACTGACCTGTCCAACATCCAACAACTGACCTGTCCAGCATCCAACAAGTGACCGGTCCAACATCCAACCACTGACCTGTCCAACATCCAACAACTGACCTGTCCAACACCCAACAACTGACCAGTCCAACATCCAACAACTGACCAGTCCAACATTCAACAACTGACCGGTCCAACATTCAACACCTGACCGGCACAGTCCAACAACTGACCTGTCCAACATCCAACAACTGACCGGTCCAACATCCAACAACTGACCTGTCCAACATCCAACCACTGACCTGTCCAACATCCAACAACTGACCTGTCCAACATTCAACAACTGACCTGTCCAACATCCAACCACTGACCAATACTGTCCAACATCCAACAACTGACCTGTCCAACATCCAACAACTGACCGGTCCAACATCAAAAAACTGACCTGTCCAACATCCAACAACTGACCTGTCCAACATCCAACAACTGACCTGTCCAACATCCAACAACTGACCTGTCCAACATCCAACAACTGACCAGTCCAACATCCAACAACTGACCTGTCCAACATCCAACCACTGACCAATACTGTCCAACATCCAACAACTGACCTGTCCAACATTCAACAACTGACCTGTCCAACATTCAACAACTGACCTGTCCAACATCCAACAACTGACCTGTCCAACATCCAACAACTGACCTGTCCAACATCCAACAACTGACCTGTCCAACATCCAACAACTGACCAGTCCAACATTCAACAACTGACCAGTCCAACATTCTACAACTGACCTGTCCAACATCCAACAACTGACCTGTCCAACATTCAACAACTGACCTGTCCAACATCCAACAACTGACCTGTCCAACATTCAACAACTGACCAGTCCAACATTCAACAACTGACCTGTCCAACATCCAACAACTGACCGGTCCAACATCCAACAACTGACCTGTCCAACATCCAACAACTGACCGGTCCAACATCCAACAACTGACCTGTCCAACACCCAACAACTGACCAGTCCAACATCCAACAACTGACCAGTCCAACATTCAACAACTGACCGGTCCAACATTCAACACCTGACCGGCACAGTCCAACAACTGACCTGTCCAACATCCAACAACTGACCGGTCCAACATCCAACAACTGACCTGTCCAACATCCAGCAACTGACCTGTCCAACATCCAACAACTGACCTGTCCAACATCCAACAACTGACCTGTCCAACATCCAACAACTGACCTGTCCAACATCCAACAACTGACCGGTCCAACATCCAACAACTGGCCAGTCCAACATATCCAACAACTGACCGGTCCAACATCCAACAACTGACCTGTCCAACATCCAGCAACTGACCTGTCCAACAACTGACCAGTCTAACATCCAACAACTGACCTGTCCAACATCCAACAACTGACCTGTCCAACATTCAACAACTGACCTGTCCAGCATCCAACAAGTGACCGGTCCAACATCCAACAACTGACCTGTCCAACATCCAACAACTGACCTGTCCAGCATCCAACAACTGGCCTGTCCAACATCATACAACTGACCTGTCCAACATCCAACAACTGACCTGTCCAACATCCAACAACTGACCTGTCCAACAACTGACCGGTCCAACATCCAACAACTGACCTGTCCAACATCCAATAACTGACCTGTCCAACATCCAACAACTGACCTGTCCAACATCCAACAACTGACCTGTCCAACATCCAACAACTGACCTGTCCAGCATCCAACAACTGACCTGTCCAACATCCAACAACTGACCTGTCCAACATTCAACAACTGACCTGTCCAACATCCAACAACTGACCTGTCCAACATTCAACAACTGACCTGTCCAACATCCAACAACTGACCTGTCCAACATTCAACAACTGACCTGTCCAACATCCAACAACTGACCTGTCCCACATCCAACAACTGACCTGTCCAACATCCAGCAACTGACCTGTCCAACAACTGACCAGTCCAACATTCAACAACTGACCTGTCCAGCATCCAACAACTGACCGGTCCAACATTCAACAACTGACATGTCCAACATTCAACAACTGACCTGTCCAGCATCCAACAAGTGACCGGTCCAACATCCAACAACTGACCTGTCCAACATCCAACAACTGACCTGTCCAACATGCAACAACTTACCTGTCCAACATCCAACAACTGACCTGTCCGACATACAACAACTGACCTGTCCAACATCCAACAACTGACCTGTCCAGCATCCAACAACTGACCTGTCCAACATCCAACAACTGACCTGTCCAACATTCAACAACTGACCTGTCCAACATCCAACAACTGACCTGTCGAACATTCAACAACTGACCTGTCCAACATCCAATAACTGACCGGTCCAACATTCAACAACTGACCTGTCCAACATCCAACAACTGACCTGTCGAACATTCAACAACTGACCTGTCCAACATCCAATAACTGACCGGTCCAACATCCAAAAACTGACCTGTAGTGCCCAGATCATTCCAGTTCTGTGACGTCAGCTTGTTGTCCCTGATGTCAGCAAAAGCGAAAATGACGTGCGTGCAAAGTGTGACGTCAATGTTGTCCGGCATGAATCTACCCGGGTACGTCCGGTACTGTGACTCGCTGCCGTAGTAGCAGAAGAGTTTTTTCTGGCCGGCAGCCGGCAGGAGGAGGAGCACAAGTAGGGATGACGTCACCAACGGCCACACAAAACGTGAATTCTGCAAGAAAATGGGAAAAAAACATTACCCTTTGTTTTGTTAATTTGATGAGATCGATTTATAAAATCAATTTGCTGCAATCAATTTGATGAAATCAATTTAATGAAATGAATTTCGCTGGTTTTAAAGAAGTACGAAAGATGGGAAAACAAATGACATCAGTCGGCTAGTTTGACATCACGGGTTCCTGAATAAACATTATTGTTAAATTACAAGAATTTGTTCTTTATTTGTTAAAATTAGGTGTTTATTTTATCTTAAGAAAAGTCTTTTAAAGTGGTTTTTTTTAACTCTAAAGACCCCCCCCCCTCCCCACTGCTAAGTTACATACATTAAATAAGTCACAGAATATTCCAGTGACTGCTAATGTATAAACAGGTTCATCCAACGGATGGCAACTCTCGTAAATCTGCCAGATACAGCCGGCAGATCCACGTCCGTTCACCTCGTCTGTCTCCTAGTCTTAGGGCCGGTAATCTGCTGTGTGACCCCAGGGGCGTTAACTCGTCGGTCAACACCTCATATGGTCAGGGCGTGGGGAATCAGGTCCTGGGGGGTGGGGGGGGGGGTGGGGGGTGGGGCTTAAATGGTTGGTTGGTTGTCCAGATGGATGTCAGGTGAGTTGTCAGGTAACATGTCATTTAGTTGACATGTCAGGTGAGTTGTCAGGTAACATGTCATTTAGTTGACATGTGAGGTGAGTTGTCAGGTAACATGTCATTTAGTTGACATGTCAGGTGAGTTGTCAGGTAACATGTCATTTAGTTGACATGTGAGGTGAGTTGTCAGGTAACATGTCATTTAGTTGACATGTCAGGTGAGTTGTCAGGTAACATGTCATTTAGTTGACATGTCAGGTGAGTTGTCAGGTAACATGTCATTTAGTTGACATGTCAGGTGAGTTGTCAGGTAACATGTCATTTAGTTGACATGTCAGGTGAGTTGTCAGGTAACATGTCATTTAGTTGACATGTCAGGTGAGTTGTCAGGTAACATGTCATTTAGTTGACATGTCAGGTGAGTTGTCAGGTAACATGTCATTTAGTTGACATGTGAGGTGAGTTGTCAGGTAACATGTCATTTAGTTGACATGTCAGGTGAGTTGTCAGGTAACATGTCATTTAGTTGACATGTCAGGTGAGTTGTCAGGTAACATGTCATTTAGTTGACATGTGAGGTGAGTTGTCAGGTAACATGTCATTTAGTTGACATGTCAGGTGAGTTGTCAGGTAACATGTCATTTAGTTGACATGTCAGGTGAGTTGTCAGGTAACATGTCATTTAGTTGACATGTCAGGTGAGTTGTCAGGTAACATGTCATTTAGTTGACATGTCAGGTGAGTTGTCAGGTAACATGTCATTTAGTTGACATGTGAGGTGAGTTGTCAGGTAACATGTCATTTAGTTGACATGTCAGGTGAGTTGTCAGGTAACATGTCATTTAGTTGACATGTCAGGTGAGTTGTCAGGTAACATGTCATTTAGTTGACATGTCAGGTGAGTTGTCAGGTAACATGTCATTTAGTTGACATGTCAGGTGAGTTGTCAGGTAACATGTCATTTAGTTGACATGTGAGGTGAGTTGTCAGGTAACATGTCATTTAGTTGACATGTCAGGTGAGTTGTCAGGTAACATGTCATTTAGTTGACATGTCAGGTGAGTTGTCAGGTAACATGTCATTTAGTTGACATGTCAGGTGAGTTGTCAGGTAACATGTCATTTAGTTGACATGTCAGGTGAGTTGTCAGGTAACATGTCATTTAGTTGACATGTGAGGTGAGTTGTCAGGTAACATGTCATTTAGTTGACATGTCAGGTGAGTTGTCAGGTAACATGTCATTTAGTTGACATGTCAGGTGAGTTGTCAGGTAACATGTCATTTAGTTGACATGTCAGGTGAGTTGTCAGGTAACATGTCATTTAGTTGACATGTCAGGTGAGTTGTCAGATGTGCTGACAGATGTGATGACATATACGATGACATACAATGTCGGGTAAGAAGTCAGCTTAGCTGCGAGACAGTATTTGAATACGATAATATTTTTTTTCAATTTTTGGAATGGGTTGAGTTAAATAAGATGATAGTTTGTGGGTGCTAGAGTTTGTGGGTGTGTTAGTTTGTGGGTGTGATAGTTTGTGGGTGTGTTAGTTTGTGGGTGTGTTAATTTGTGGGTGTGATAGTTTGTGGGTGCGAGAGTTTATTCAGTGAACACTTCATTTGTATCCAATGAAAGACGTTTTGTCACATGAACTGAACGTATTCCATAAGCCAGCTTCTAACCTAGTTTGATTTACTGTGGAGGCTGCCTCGCAAGACATGGGCGGGGGGGGGGGGGGGGGGGGGGGGCGGGGCGGAGTCAATCTGAGATTGGAAAATGGCACTGTAAAGTAGCAATAAGCTGGTATATTGTAAAGTTCAAAACAGCTAGAATAAAGTATCAAATACCTTATATATAGTAAAGTACCAAACAGGTAGAATAAAGTATCAACTACCTTGTATATTGTAAAGTACCAACTGGTTAATATTGTGAATTCACAGTATCGCATCTTGCTAGAAAGTCTTAACGACACCTGAAGTAGCCAAGACTTCACAAATTAATCTGTTGATGAGTTTGAGCAAATTGGTGACATAATTGGCTTTATTCTCTACAAGCTCATATTTTCATGTTTACAAACACATTGCTCTAGGTATCTATTTATAGATTTTTGTTGACCTTTTAGGTTGCACTTACGTAATAATTTTATAGCGAGTTATTTAACTTTACTGTCAGAAAATTACCAAAACTGGTCTCGTGTAAATTTATGAAGATGGGTTCACCATGTGCATGGGAAATGGGAAGGCAACACCAGGAAACACCTGGGACTGACAGCCGGACAGTCAGGTTATGAAATATGGCGTGCCGTCTGTCAGTGATGTCATGACTTGTGACAAAATTACTACCAGCGGTGACAATTTTGGTGACAATTTACGAGCAGACGGTAACTCGGCCGACTCACTCCAGCAGACGTCAACTCGTGGCATTCATGGGCGGGGGGGGGGGGGGCATCAACACCTGGGCAGACGTCAACACCTGGGCAGACGTCAACACTAAACACATGAGGGTCGGTGCTTCTATGGCGGACAGGGGTTCAAGCACCGGTAGAAGATTCTAGATTCAGGTGATGACGTAGATATCCTCGGGCATCGCTTGACGAGACAACAACATGAGGACATTGACCTCCAGCATGACGACTTGCAGACATTGACATTCAGCGCACCTGGCCGTGCAGTCAAATCCCAATCTGACTTGACTCGCTTATCCAACAATCCCATCCAACAATCCCATCCAACAATCCCATCCAACGATGACAACTAATGTCATCCTTCTGACGTCACTTCTAACATCTAACTCTGAGGTAATCCGGCTGAAATGACAGCCTGACATTACATGTCATAATTTTGTCATTTCACGAACCTAGGGCAGAATTTAAATTGTCCACCAGACGCTCCCCAATTAGACAGCAAACCGTTTCAACCCGCTTGCTCCCCTCCACCAAACACATCCACCCCTCCACCAAACATCCACCACTCCACTAAACACATCCACCCCTCCACCAAACACATCCACCCCTCAACCAGACACATCCACCCCTCCACCAAACATCCACCACTCCACTAAACACATCCACCCCTCTACCAAACACATCCACCCCTCCACCAAACACATCCACCAAACACATCCACCCCTCCACCAAACACATCCACCCCTCCACCAAACACATCCACCCCTCCACCAAACATCCACCCCTCCACCAAACACATCCACCCCTCCACCAAACACATCCACCAAACACATCCACCCCTCCACCAAACACATCCACCCCTCCACCAAACACATCCACCCCTCCACCAAACACATCCACCCCTCCACCAAACACATCCACCCCTCCACCAAACACATCCACCAAACACATCCACCCCTCCACCAAACACATCCAAACATCCACACCTCCACCAACCCATCCACCAAACACATCCACCCCTCCACCAAACACATCCACACCTCCACCAACCCATCCACCAAACACATCCACCCCTCCACCACGTTTTGTCACGACCAGTGCATCTCCCCATTAGATCGTCGTCTTAACAACTTTCACGGCAACTCTTTGACTTATGGCTGTATGACTTATGACTTTGTGACTAATGTTTGTATGAACTTTTACTGAATGACTTAAGACGACGCGATGGCCAGTCAAAAGTCACAAAATTTGATATAAATGTACAGAGAAAAACATGTCATTCCACCCCCCCCCACGAGAAACGAAAGACAAAGGCCGTGGATATAGCACAGGACAGGAGTTGCCGCTCTTTGCGTTAAAAACGAAATTAAAATGACGCTAATTTCACGGTCAACTCACCTGTGCAGGTATTTAACGTGAATCTGCTTGCAAAATCTCAGGACAGAGTTAGTCTACGAATGAAGTAGAGTCCACCTTGTGACCACGGCACATGAAGGGTAGTGTGGTCAGCTTTATGCCCAGCCGCCTTTATTTCCTTGACTTGAGTCAGGTACCCATTGAAGCTGGGTGGGCTCAGGGACTCCAGTTTTATTTTTGTTCTACGTCGTCCACAGGACAATGGACGTGCTTAGGATCACCCCCCCCCCCCCCCTCTTCCCCACCCGGGGAGATGCCTGTTAATTAGGGCAACCCTACAGCCGCCAAAATAGAGTTGATCTAGTTGACCGAGTTATTCTAGAACATGCTAACACGACTGCCGTCTGCTTGACACCGCGAACAGGAAGTGACGTATGCTGATGTATTTCAGCTAATCCCAGTACATTACCAACTAACCAGCTGTAGTCGGACTATTTACTGCGGGACTTCTGCCTATGGCTGGCGTACAACTCAAAACAACAAGGGCAGATAAATCAGGGGAATTAACTCGGACTGCTGCACGTTCTTTTCAGGTCAATCTATTTTTAGCAATAAAATTGTCTCATTAAAAAGTCTCAGTTCGTGAGGATTTCAGCTTTATTTTAATCCAAAACAATCCTCAGGATTAAGGATAATTTTTAAACTAATTTTTCTAGACATCCAAATTTATTTTACAGTGACCGCATTTGTTTTCGTTAATCCGCTCTGATGTGAGACTAACACTTTACTGCAAGGTTGGTCGTAGTTTGGTCGTAGGTTGGTCGTACTGACGGTCGTAGGTCGGTCGTAGGTTTGTCGTAGGTTGGTCGTAGGTCGGTCGTAGGTTGGTCGTAGGTCGGTCGTAGGTTGGTCGTAGGTCGGTCGTACTGACGGTCGTAGGTCGGTCGTAGGTTTGTCGTAGGTTGGGTCGTAGGTTGGGTCGTAGGTTGGTCGTAGGTTGGTCGTAGGTTGGGTCGTAGGTTGGGTCGTAGGTTGGGTCGTAGGTTGGGTCGTAGGTTGGTCGTAGGTTGGCCGTAGGTTGGTTGTAGGTTGGTCCTAGGTTGGTTGTAGGTTGGTCCTAGGTTGGTTGTAGGTTGGTCGTAGGTTGGTCCTAGGTTGGTAGTAGGCTGGTCGTAGGTTGGTCGTAGGTTGGTCGTAGGTTGGTCGTAGATTGGTCGTAGGTTGGTCGTAGGTTGGTCGTAGGTTGGTCGTAGGTTTGTCGTAGGTTGGGTCGTAGGTTGGTCGTAGGACGGTCGTAGGTTGGTCGTACTGACGGTCGTAGGTTGGTCGTACTGACGGTCGTAGGTTGGTCGTAGGTTGGTCGTAGGTTGGTCGTAGGTTGGTCGTAGGTTGGGTCGTAGGTTGGGTCGTAGGTTGGGTCGTAGGTTGGGACGTAGGTTGGGTCGTAGGTTGGTCGTAGGTTGGGTCGTAGGTTGGTCGTAGGTTGGTCGTAGGTTGGTCGTAGGTTGGTTGTAGGTTGGTCCTAGGTTGGTCGTAGATTGGTCGTAGGTTGGTCGTAGATTGGTCGTAGGTTGGTCGTACTGACGGTCGTAGGTTGGTCGTACTGACGGTCGTAGGTTGGTCGTAGGTTGGTCGTAGGTTGGTCGTAGGTTGGTTGTAGGTTGGTCCTAGGTTGGTCGTAGATTGGTCGTAGGTTGGTCGTAGATTGGTCGTAGGTTGGTCGTAGGTTGGTCGTAGGTTGGTCGTAGATTGGTCGTAGGTTGGTCGTAGGTTGGTCGTAGGTTGGTCGTAGGTTGGTCGTACTGACGGTCGTAGGTTGGTCGTAGATTGGTCGTAGGTTGGTCGTAGGTTGGTCGTAGGTTGGTCGTAGGTTGGTCGTACTGACGGTTGTAGGTTGGTCGTAGGTTGGTCGTAGGTTGGTCGTAGGTTGGTCGTAGGTTGGTCGTACTGACGGTTGTAGGTTGGTCGTAGGTTGCTCGTATAAGACAGACAGATGCTATAACAATCAGCGACTAGGCTTATACAAGACTGAATCATGCTGAAGGTGTGTGGGTGTGGGTGTGGGTGTGGGTGTGGGTGCAGCTTATAGACTAATGTGAGGGGTGTGTGAAAAAATACTTTGGCGTGTGAGGTGTGTGTGAAAAAATATTTAGGTGTGCGGGGGATGTGTGGTGACCACAAACATGTAGTTATCACAAAAGTTGTCATTCAGCAAATGTCGAATTGACCCAGGAAATGAAAGCTTTTATTACATCGCCGTTTTAAATAATAGCTATTTTTAGCCTGAATAAAGGCCGTTTTGACACGTATCATTTGCGTGCGCTGAAGAGCTCGAGTGTCGTACTACCTGAGTTACGTCCCTGTTGCACTTTAATTAAGATTTTAGGGGGAAAAGTCACAGTTAAACATAACTACTAGAGACGATGCTAGAAACTCACAGTTGTACATAAATACACATACACAGAGAAAGACACACACACAGACACTCACACAAACACACACCTCCCCACCCCCACCCGTGGGGTTCTGAGAAGTGTGAGAGCCCCATGAAAGATACCTGATTCACCCCCTCCCTTTGAATGATACAAGTCACTTGTATGATACATGTCACTTGTATGATACAAGTCACTTGTATGATACAAGTCACTTGTATGATACAAGCCAGTGGATTTGGATACGTTAGGTCAATACATTATACAGAGCGTAGAAATCGGAGTCAACGGCCTTGTGGCGCATAGCGGTTAGGTTTGTGGTTAGGTTTATGGTTAGGTTTCTGGTTTGGTTTGTGGTTAAGTTTCTGGTTTGGTTAGTTTTCTGGTTAGGATTTTGGTTAGGTTCAATTTTTTTAGTCTTGGCTATAGAGCACACATGCAATTTTTTTGACGGAGTTAGATGTAATATTACATGCATTAATACAACAGATTGAAATGTTTAGGTTATAGCATATGATCATGTATGACAAACAACAAACGCTTATTGGTTAGAGCTAGATTTTACACGGGTTAACAACACTCAAAACATTTCGTCCCGTGTTCGTGTTTGTGTTCGTGTTAGTTCGGGATACCAAAATAATACAACACTTCACTACAACTAATTTTTAATTTGGGAAATTGCAGAGAAAACAAACTTATATCATCCTAAACTTTTATTTATCTGTTGGTGGCTGCCTTAAAAATATAAAAGTAAACTTGCATCAGTACGTACCGACATGGCGAAGAGTTATCCCAGCAGACGACAGATTGATCTAACAGAGGACGGTCACGTGGGAGCTAATCAAACATGGCCGAATGTTTGTCGGAGGCCATTGAGATTTACCCTGAGCTTAGTCTATGTGTGTCTGTTCTTACCTTGAGCTTAACCTTTGTCTACCCGTGCCCAGTTAACTCTTATTGTATCGGCAGCTTAGCTGGTCTAAAGCAAAGTATGAATCTGCGAGCTTTCAATGGTCGTGTCCTTTGCTTTGATTTACCCAACTTGGCTGCAGCTATTGTTTTGGTTACCCTAAGTTGGCTGCAGCTAATGGTTTAGGTCGGGAGGGAGACGGTTGTTGACTTTAGGACGATCGTTTGAAAAGAATAATATGACGGCAATGCGGCATAGTAGATCTAGTTTTTTTAAAACCATAAATGAATACATCTATATATATAATTCTCTTCTGGGAGACGTTAGAAAACAAGCTGCAAGCGCGCCTTACAGCCCCTCTCTTCCTCTCTATCGCCAACACCCCCACCCTAAGAGGAGGCTGCTTTCACGTGGGGGAGGGGGGGGGGAGGGGGTTTTAGGGTTTTTAAGCAAATATTTTCAGTGGCAGCATTGGTACTGTCGAATTCACAAATTATGAATTACTGAAAAGTAGAAAAAACAACGACTGAATAGCGGCGTATGATACGCAGCGGGTCGGCTCGTACTGTATATTTATTTCTAAATACCAGTAAAGTAAAGTTCCCTTTCGAACCTGACGGTCAACGCATGTCAGGTTCCCAATCAAAGTTGGGTGGACTCAGGGACGTTCTAAGACTAGCCAGGGACTCGTACTCCTGACTTTCGGGTTAGCGATAGAACGCTCTACTGTTCGACCACACCGTCCCAACTAAATACTAGAGAGTAGACATTGTCAACAAATATCACATGACAACATCACGGCAACATCACAAGACAACATCACGGCAACATCACAAGACAACATTACCAGACAGCTGTCCGTGAAACATAGCAAATCAAACATCGCCATAAAACTGAGCGACAGTGTAAAGACAGATGGGACTCTTCTAGGGCTTGTCATTACATCATTACATCATTACAAGGACATGTAAGGAGTGTGTAAGCCACAGGTTGAATGGACGTCATGACATGGAGGACGTCAGTTGTGTTTAACTTAAGATCGTGTCGCCTCTCGTTAAAAAAGTTTACTTTTTGCCAGGTGTAGAAATGGCTGGAGGTTTTGGAGCAATCACCGAACAATGGCTGTAAAAGTTAATTAGTCTATCATATTGTTGACTGCGGTCATTTTTTTAAAGCCAATTAACCGACAAAGCCATTTGCAGAACGCAGTAGGCAAGACGGTACACTTGTTTAATTATCAACGTCTTAATTTGTGATGGTCAAATGTTTTCTGTTGGTCAAATGTTTTCTGTTGGTCAAAAGTTTTTAGTTGGTCAAATGTTTTTAGTTGACCAAAGGTTTTCTGTTGGTCAAATGTTTTCTGTTGGTCAAATGTTTTCTGTTGGTCAAATGTTTTTAGTTGACCAAATGTTTTCTGTTGGTCAAATGTTTTTAGTTGGTCAAATGTTTTTAGTTGACCAAATGTTATCTGTTGGTCAAATGTTTTCTGTTGGTCAAATGTTTTTAGTTGGTCAAATGTTTTCTGTTGGTCAAATGTTTTCTGTTGGTCAAATGTTTTCTGTTGGTCAAATGTTTTCTGTTGGTCAAATGTTTTCTGTTGGTCAAATGTTTTTAGTTGGTCAAATGTTTTTAGTTGACCAAATGTTTTCTGTTGGTCAAATGTTTTTTGTTGACCAAATGTTTTCTGTTGGTCAAATGTTTTCTGTTGGTCAAATGTTTTCTGTTGGTCAAATGTTTTCTATTGACCAAATGTTTTCTATTGACCAAATGTTTTCTGTTGGTCAAATGTTTTTAGTTGGTCAAATGTTTTTAGTTGACCAAATGTTTTCTGTTGGTCAAATGTTTTCTGTTGGTCAAATGTTTTCTATTGACCAAATGTTTTCTGTTGGTCAAATGTTTTCTATTGACCAAATGTTTTCTGTTGGTCAAATGTTTTCTGTTGGTCAAATGTTTCCTGTTGGTCAAATGTTTTCTATTCACCAAATGTTTTCTGTTGGTCAAATGTTTCCTGTTGACCAAATGTTTTCTGTTGGTCAAATGTTTTCTGTTGGTCAAATGTTTTCTATTGACCAAATGTTTTTAGTTGGTCAAATGTTTTCTATTGACCAAATGTTTTCTGTTGGTCAAATGTTTTCTGTTGGTCAAATGTTTCCTGTTGGTCAAATGTTTTCTGTTGGTCAAATGTTTTCTGTTGGTCAAATGTTTTCTATTGACCAAATGTTTTCTGTTGGTCAAATGTTTTCTGTTGGTCAAATGTTTTCTGTTGGTCAAATGTTTTTAGTTGACCAAATGTTTCCTGTTGGTCAAATGTTTTCTGTTGGTCAAATGTTTTCTGTTGGTCAAATGTTTTCTATTGACCAAATGTTTTCTGTTGGTCCAATTATTTCTGTTGGTCAAATGTTTTCTGTTGGTCAAATGTTTTCTGTTGGTCAAATGTTTTCTGTTGGTCATATGTTTTCTGTTGGTCAAATGTTTTCTGTTGGTCATATGTTTTCTGTTGAGAGGTCAGACTTTGTATGCCCAGACCTATATACACATGTGTGTCGGTACCCGTGATCAGAGTTTCTTCCAGGCATCTCTTGGGTGGGGGGGGGGGGCGGTGGCGCTTCCAGGAAAAACTTTTACCCCCCTAGAACGAAATAGAATTTACATAGAAAATATATGTTACCAGTGTCCGTCCTCCCCCCCCCCCCTGGAAATTTTAGCCCCCCCCTCCTCTGAAAATGTAACTATTTACCAAACTCTAGCTAAGTGTTGTGCCTTTAATTTAACAAACATCCCTTGTTATATCAAAACATAAGTGTTGGCAGCCAAGGATCATCTTTCCCCCACCCTCCCCTGTCTTTAATGACAAGAGTTGTGTGGGGTTGTGCGGAGTTGGACAGTGTGGGGTGGGGGGTTGGGGGTGAAAAGAAATGTGGGCGGAGTTGACTGACAGCTGAGGAGATGACTGACAGCCCAAAAGACGAGCTCAGGAAGTTTCCAGAAACTGGGTCGGGCTGATACTATATCTGGACACATACAACGGAAAGGCTGCCAGTTTTGTAGTGGCAGCTGGGCGCTAGAGTCAGTAGCTGGAGTCAGTAGCTGGAGTCAGTGGCTGGAGTCAGTAGCTGGAGTCTTAGGGGATACGTCAGGTGCTAGACAGTGCTAGAAACATGAGTGCTAAACGGTGCTAGAAATATCAGGTGCTAGACGGTGCTAGACACACCAAGTGCTAGACGGTGCTTAGATTTGCTAATGGTTCTAGACATCAGTTTGGATATTCTTCAGGCCGTAGCGCTAGACAGTGGTCAGTAGCATCAGACAGTGGTCAGTAGCATCAGACAGTGGTCAGCAGCTTTAGACAGTGGTCAGTAGCTTTAGACAGTGGTCAGTAGCTTTAGACAGTGGTCAGCAGCATCAGACAGTGGTCAGTAGCTTTAGACAGTGGTCAGCAGTTTGAGACAGTGGTCAGCAGTTTAAGACAGTGGTCAGTAGCTTTAGACAGTGGTCAGCAGCTTTAGACAGTGGTCAGCAGCTTTAGACAGTGGTCAGCAGCATCAGACAGTGGTCAGCAGCTTTAGACAGTGGTCAGTAGCAGCAGACAGTGGTCAGCAGCTTTAGACAGTGGTCAGCAGCTTTAGACAGTGTATAGTAGCTTTTCGGTAGTTGGTCTAGTTGTCAGCTGCTAGTAGCTAAATTCATCTGTCGGTATTTGCTGAGATTTGCCAGCAAGACACAGTGTCTGTAGACATCTAGCAAGACAGTGCCTGGAGACAGTCTAGCGAGACAGTGAAGACAGACTAGCAAGACACAGTGTCTGGTGACAGCCTAGCAAGACACAGTGCCCGAAGATATTCTGGCAAGAGACCGTGAAGACAGCCTGTGATGTCGAAGATGGCCCAGCGTGCAGACACCAAACTCTTGTCTTGTCTTCTCGTGCTCACCGTCATGACGGTCTGCATCAGCCCCACCACGGGAGCCCAACTTGTTGGGCCCGGGGGTGAGGAGTCATGTGACCAGCTCAGGTATGGTACAACAATATTTAGGAGAGATTGGATTGAGGGAGGGGGGTATTCAACAAATTACAAATATACTCTTTTGTGTGTGTATGCTAATGGTCGTGTAAATTAATGTTAAAAATTTCGAACATTTTTCGCGGAGTTTTCCTAGTACATGCCTAGTGTGTTGACAAAATCTCCTACCTACACCTGCCATTTTATTTTACGCTGTACATTCGGCTGAAACAAATTTTATCTGCGGTTTATTTTGTCCTCAACACTAGAAGTTTAATGTGGTCTTAAAGTAGGTGTTAGCGGGTGATTGAAAACATGGGCAGCGTCACGATACACCCGTCTTTTTCAACGTCTGTCTCTTTGTCTATACGTCTGTATTTCTGTTCGTCTGCCCGTCAATTGGTCGATCAGCTATGAATCAAATAACGTGCTGTATGAATGAGAGCTAGCTCACATTTCAAACCCCCTGGTACTTTTATTCTGCTGACATGTCGCGAGAATTAATTTAGCTGATTTAGACTTTTGTTCTCCCCCGTCAAAGTGAATTATGTCCCTTTGTACTTTACTGCAAATCTTAATCTCATGTGAAACACGCTAAGCTAAACATCCACCGGACTTGTGTTTTTAGCTCCGATTACCGTTCCACGATCACGTGATAAGCTCAGGCACCTGGCGGTAGCTCAAGCTTAATGAGCTTCAACCATCGTCAGAACAGAGCTATATCATCATTCGACGTTACTTAACCATATGTTGTATGCCTTTGTCGTGTTTAATGAAGTCTGTTATCCAGCAGCACAACATTCAGTGTAGGCAGGGGCGTAGCGACCTATTCCGGCGCCTGGGTCAGACCATCAACTTTGAGCCCCCTCCCTCCCATTTCTATATAGTTATTCATGTCTGTGAAAAAGCCTCCCCCAGTTGGAAAGGTTTGTAGTGCTTCTTACCAGTTACTATCTCGTAATGTTTTCTATTTAGGTGCCTCAATTGGATATAGAAAACAGTTACCTCAGTGTGTAAAACCTTGTAGTCGTTTAGTTTCGTAACTTTGACTTAGTATAATTCAATACTTCAGCTTAAAACGAGCTTTTAAATTAATTTTTCTACCCCTTTTGACGCCCCCTTAGGGTCGGAGCCCGGGGCGGCCCACCCGCCTACCCTAGCTACGCCACTTCGTGTTGTGGCTAGTTGTCTACAAATTAAATTTTTAAAAAAAGTTTGCTTGACAAGATAAAGAGACCACGTAAGCTTATGACAAACAAGTTTGTTTCACAAGATACGTGAGTTATAGCGTTTACAGACAGACAGACAGACAGACAGACAGACAGACAGACAGACAGACAGACAGACAGACAGACAGACAGACAGACAGACAGACAGACAGACAGACAGACAGACAGACAGACAGACAGACAGACAGACAGACAGACAGACAGACAGACAGACAGACAGACAGACAGACAGACAGACAGACAGACAGACAGACAGACAGACAGACAGACAGACAGACAGACAGACAGACAGACAGACAGACAGACAGACAGACAGACAGACAGACAGACAGACAGACAGACAGACAGACAGACAGACAGACAGACAGACAGACAGACAGACAGACAGACAGACAGACAGACAGACAGACAGACAGACAGACAGACAGACAGACAGACAGACAGACAGACAGACAGACAGACAGACAGACAGACAGACAGACAGACTGACAGACAGACAGACAGACAGACAGACAGACTGACAGACAGACAGACAGACAGACAATATTGCAAAACTGGGTTTTCCGACTTGGTGTAAAAAAAAAATTCTATTTCTATTTCGATTTTTTGCACTCTACAACAGTTCTCCCAAACAGTTTTTTTTCCTAATTAATTAACTCCTGCTCTCGCTTTGACAAAAATAGATTCCCGCTTTGACACCGGAAACACAAGTATCACGTGGTTGAGCTATTTTTAGCCTCTATTACAAGCCGCCCAAACGAACATCTTCTGAAGTTGAAGTTGATGGTTTAAATCTTCCACCTGGCCAGATAAATACGATGTCACCATGGCTAAAACACCGGAGATTTAAATTGTAAATTGTCACATTTGAAACATGTTCCCCACGCCGGGGCCACCGGGCTCCTCTCGGCAGGTTTAATTAAAATTTTGATTGTATGCTAAATTACCGTTACGTCATTGTTTTTAAGCTAATTTATCCTTGTCTTTCGTTTTTTCGTTTCGTGTTTTATGAAAGTGAAAGCTCAACACATTTAACCATCTGTCTGGGGTTGGTCTGTGTTCTGACCTCTCCACTCCCAGAGTTTTGTTAGGTCGCGATGACCTAGCATTTTGGGGACAGTATAAAATAATCTTTAAAATAATTTTTAATGGCGCATTTTAAAGAAATTAAAGAGTTTAGAGATAAATAAATAATATTGTTTATTGTGAGCGAAACGTACTTTGTTAAAGAAAGGAATTATAGGAAAATTATGAATTTAGTTTAAAGTTTTGGTAGAGGATACGATATACACAATATATTGCCATGAAGTCTTACAGACGTTTGGATGATTGTCTTGGGAATCAAGGCGAGAAGTCAGGCAGCACGTTGAGAAGGGCCAGATGTTGCTCTTGTATCAGACCCCCCCCCTCTTCTCAGAGCTGATGGACCCCAGGAAGAGGCATCGCCTGTACAACTTGACATCAGGTGTGTCGCAGGAGCTGTCTAAAGTAAACCAGAGTTGGTGATCCTATCGTCAAAGGGCCTTAACTCCTGTGTGAGCTGGGAATGTTCTCTCTTAGATTGTCCGCTGTGCTGTCCCCAGCTAACGAGCCTCATCTGCCCGGGGTTTAAACTCGGAACTTTTCGGGTTAGCAGCCATGCGCTCTCCCTCTCGGCCACACTGACACTAAACCTCCACGACATACGGGTACTAGTGGGATGACTTGCCAGATGAGCCAATATTTGAGTTCCTGTGTGTAGAACTAGTCTCTGACTTAGGAAACAGATTTTTAGTTTCACTGTGTGCGTTTTGAGGCGACTTCCGGCCATCGTTAGCTCCTCCCACTTCAGCTTGTCACGTGGCGTTCATTAACCTGTCACTCACAAAATGACCGCCAAAACCACGTCTGCCTGCCCCTGACCAGTGAAGCGGAACACAAAGGGCCATAACTCGCGCGGGACGGCTGCTCAGCTGAGCGTGACGACACCTCGCTAATCTGGCCGCCATGTTTGTTTTGTCTGCTCGGCAGTTTGGAACGCGCCAGTACACTCCTGTTGTCACAAACTGGGTTTTGTGACAAGCTGACATGACAAATCACGTGACTGCCGAGGTCACTAGACTTGTCACGGGTTTAAAAATGAGTTACCTTATTTAACTGGCATATAAACTGGACCCACAAATATGAAACCTGTGAGAATTGTGTCGTTAAATAGAATTTGAAATATGGTGGGTAAACTTTTAAAGCAACCAGTGCCACAGGCATTCTTTAGCGTGGGGTTAAGGTTTTACTCACCAAATAAAAAAATGTGTCCCAATTTCCCCTCCTCCCCTCCCCCTATTGTGCTTCGCCACCGCGTCCGTTCACTCGCATGTTACATTTGTTCTCTTGTTCATTTTACTCTCAAGAAAGTGTATTTGCCGGCATAATTGCCTGTATTTGCCGGCATTATTGCCTGTATTTTCCT
This sequence comes from Physella acuta, assembly GCF_028476545.2. Taxonomy (NCBI): domain Eukaryota; kingdom Metazoa; phylum Mollusca; class Gastropoda; family Physidae; genus Physella; species Physella acuta. Next base: position 187,883 of record NW_026733046.1, on the reverse strand, counting down.
TTAAGGTTGTCTGCCCTTGTCCTCACCGTTGTATATCTTTCTCTGCCGGAGATTTCCGTGTCATTAAATGACACATCCGGGACACATAGACAGTCGACTCTGGTGTTGTGAACACGGTGCGTGAACACGGTGCGCGAACAAGGTGCGTGAACACAACACCGTTTTTTGCAACACCGAGCAGCACTATAAATCTATTTCAGTGTTTGAATTTCCCAACTTGTCTAGACGTCTGATAAAGACACCTTGCACCATTCATGCTGTAATGGAAACAACAGCTTTCCCTCCCATGTAGTGGCGTGTTGCGCCCTTTGTAGCGCCATTTAATTCATGAATTGTACAACTCATCAGTCTAATTGTTTCCTGACTGGCTCCAGACTCATTAATCTTCCACGTTATGACAAGGTCGTTTAGCAGAGTATGATTTCAACAAAAGTAATTTAACAAAATATGACTTGAAAAAGTAATGACATTATCAAAGAATAACGTTAAAAAAGAATAAGCTTAAAAATGTTTTTGTGTCTTCATAGGTTGCAAATAGCACAGAACTTCCGCCAAGCCTACGACAAGACCATCCCCGCCCACTATCTGAAGGACCTCCTCACCATGTGGGTGGAGTCGTCGCTGCCCGCACACTGCTCCAAAAACACAACTTCCGGTTTGTCAAAATTCAACCCCTCGTCCACCCTGGATAGCGGGGGTCCTCTGGGGACCTTAGGACCCTCGGGGTCCGTCTACACCACAAGCCTGACGTCAAAGCGAAGGCGGGACACATCCCAGTCGAACACACATTTCGATGACGTCATTAACGCCGTAGATCCGGAACTTTCTCGCCAGAAACGGTTCATCATCTACACCGGCACTCCGGCTGATTATGGCACGGGAACTTTCGGATCGGGTATAGCGGACCCCGCCTCTCCGGCCAGGGAGGTGACGGAGGCCGAGCAGATGATGAAAGCCATGTTGATGTTGAGCAACTATCAGAAAACACGACTCACACACGAGATGAGGACTGGTAGGATTTCCGGCGGAAGTTCGTCTGGCGGCGAAAAACCTCCTATCGGGAGCGGCATGTACGGCGAGCAGTACCCGGGCCGGAAGAAACGCGAAGCCGGAAGTCTGCTGCACGCGGTGGCGCGTGGCTTGTCCAGGAGGAAGCGGTTCCTGTTGTCCATGTTTGACGCCGAGACCCCGACCCCCGGGCCGAGTATTTTTAGCATCATGTCCGGCACCGCGCGCGACCCCAACACCGGCAAGCCGCTGGAGTTTGGTGGAGACGCCATGAAGAACATGATGGTCAACCAGTTTGTCTCGACACTTCCGTTCAGCGCCCAGCCTCCCCCGGGCAAGGAGCCAGCAGACTTCGTGAAAAACATGGCGCCACTCTGGTACTACTCACGCCTGCAGCGGAGCATGAGCCCGCAGCCCCGGTTCTACAGCCCCCACCCACACGGCAGCTACAACTACATCCCCAAGACGTACCACCACCAACAGCAGCGTAACCGGGATGGTTACTATGGCGACGCCTTCCCCGGGAAAAGAAAAAGACGGTCCGCAAGCGGGTCTGATGGCGGCAGTACTGACGTCATTACAATCGGGGACTTGACGATTCCAATAGAGTTTTTCAAGCCGGCGGACTTGCCGGGCGACACGCCGGCATACACGTCAGGCGACACGCCGGCATACACGTCAGGCGACACGCCGGCATACACGTCAGGCGACAGCAGCGCGGGTGAGTACAAGCGTGAGTACAAGCGTGAGTACACGTTTGACCAACACAGTCAGCGACAGACGCGGAGTTTCCGCGGGAACCAGCAGTACTACGGCGACCGGCAAATGCCGGCACGATACGCCTCCAGGCATATTACCGAGCTCTACCACACACTAATGAGGAACCGGAACCGGCAACATCAGAACCCCACGTCCGGCAATCCCAGAAAATATTCTCAGCCCTCAAAAACCCCAACCCAACCCTACGTGCCCCACACTCAGCTAGCCCAACCCCACGTCCCCCACACGCAGTTCGCACAACCCTCACCATCCTACAGCCTCCACAACTCCAACTTTTTCAACAACTTCAACAGCCACCAGCGACAACAGCAGCGGCCCGACCCACCGACCCCTCCAACAACCCCACCCCCGAGACCCCCGACACCCCCAGTACCCAGACAGCCCATCGACCCCTTCATACTCCCACCCCCAAGCGCCCACACCCAGCAACTCCCCGACCTCACCGACCCCTTTATCCCCAACCCACCCACGCCGCCCCCACCCTCCTCTACTAGCACGACCCCTGCGGGAGAACATGGCAGAAGGAAAAGATCAGCAGACGGCCAGGGGAAGCAACACTCTCGCAGACGACACCGACGATCGGAAAAAACCAGCGACACAGCTAACATGGATTACTTTCCGTTCACTCCATACAACCCGGATCCCTTTTGGTCGCTCTTTGACGCCCACCCCTCCGTGTATCAGCCTCACAATAATTTCCCACAACCCCACAATAATTTCCCACAACCCCACAATAATTACCCCCACTCTTCCAATTATTTCCACCAGTTTAACCCCAGCCCGTGTTATACTCGCCAGTATTCCGATTCTCGCCATAGCTCAAACAAAGTCGGCTATGTATCGGAAAATGGGGGCGTGGTTTACGGCGATCATCTCCCTTGGTCTACAGCCAAAGGGACGCAATCGTCTGAACCACAAAGGTTAGGTAATAGAGGGGAGGTCACTCCAAGCAACGGTCGTCGTGTCAAGAGATCGGACAGTGAAAACACGTGGAGTTAAGGCCCCCAGGGGTCCCCCAGGGGTCAGGCGATTTACGGAGACAGTCTACCGTGGTTCTCAAAAAACTCTCACTCCCTACCCTGAGCACCCAAACTATCGCACTTCATTCTTCCGATCAGCTCCACACAAATTAAAGATGACCTTTTGATTCACACCATTGATATTGTGTACAAGAACACTTTGTTTAAATTTATGCAACAATTTTGGTCTATTAGAATGTAAATTTTGACGGTTTATAAAGAAATAGGCTTAAATGAACTAAATTTTAAATAAGGTGTTCAGTATTTGTTCATATGTACACATACGCTACAGCTATTTTAATCATTATTTCTAGGCTTCAAATCAGATGATACAAAAGTAGGGCTGAACAAAAATATGTTTTGATGTTTTACTCCTATAGTATAATATCTTAGTGTAGTCCTATAATGTGTTAATGTGTTTAGTCCTATAGTATCTTAGTATGTTTAGTCCTATGTTATAATATCTTGATGTGTTTAGTCCCATAATATCTTGATGTGTATGGGCTGGTCCCATTCAAGGACCCAGTTCATCTGGCAGTCTGTGTTGCTGTGGTAATAAATTCAGGTGGTGTAAGCTGACACTAGAACTAGCAGGTGTATGTATGTAGGCCAGGCTCTGCCTTAAATAAAGGGACTAACTTTAGATTTAGTTACAGAATAAATAAAGGTACTAACTTTAGATTTAGTTACAGAATAAATAAAGGTACTCACTTTAGATTTAGTAACAGAATTCCAGCTCAGCATTTTTGTTGGTAGAATTTAAATTTGTCCTTCTTTTGTTAGGTTAGCGTAGAAAATTAGGCCCTTCAAATATTGGGTTGTAGAGTGCCTATGTTAGTGTAGTGTAGAAACTTCAACCATTGGGTTCCAGTAGGTAGTCCAAACTGAAATTAACTATTGATTGCAGACTTCTGGAGTGAGTATGTCATGAAAGAACTTTTAATTGTAAGCTCTATGCCACAAATTTTATAAAAATATTTCAATAAATAAAAAAGTTATGCGATTTTTAAAAAAGTAAAATTTGGTAAAAAACTGATTTTCAAAAAGAGCCATTTTTGAGAACCCATATTTTCTAAACTAGATAACATAGAAGTGTAGAAATTGGTAAAGTTACTGCAAAGTTTGTAATATATATGCCCAATTTTTTTCAGTCATCTAAAATGAGTCTTTCTAAGGTAAAAAAATAATTGAAAATGACAAAAATGCGTTTTGGTCACTTTTATTTTCATACAAAAAAAAATTCTAATTTTTTTTTTTTTTTTTTGCTTTGGACATAGAATAACTCTAAAACTATTGTGTTGGTAACATTAACAGGAAGAATGTGTTCATTATTTTCAAAAATCACATGAGTTAAAATATTATTTTCAAAAAATGCCACAGTTATATAGTGCAGGAGAAACAGAATCAAAATTTAGTGGAGTAATGTAATGTAATCTAATAAAGACGTGATGCCTACAAGTGATGTAGCAGTTGATGCTACATTCAAACCTATCGGGTTGATAACTGCTTTGGGGGAACAGTTTTTAAAACCACAACTCCACATCTTTGTATGTCTTGTTTCCCTCAGCCTTGATCTTGTGGAGCATCAAGAGTCAGTGATATCTTTTGGGAACTGTAGGGGGGGGGCTTGGCCTCCTTCCCTTCCCTTGTAAGGAAAGTTCTGGATAAGCCACCATAAATGTCTCCAGCTATGGAATAAATAATTTATTTAGTGATTAATAAAATATAATTAAACTTACTACTAGCCTATTGTGTAGGCCTACTATTTGTCCAATGACTGTAGCTGGAAAGATGAAAAAGCCTGAAAACACCTTTTTGTTAAAAGTAATTTATACTTGATAGTATATTTTTAATATTAATTCTATTGAATGAAATATTCGTTGCTTGTGCTACAATGGTTGAGATATCCAATGATGAAGGTGCCATACTGTGGTTCTCAACATCCTATAGGACAACTTAACAGTCCTTCATTGTTAGTATATGCATATAAAATAAATAAATAATGAGAAATACTACTAGTACTGCTTACACTTACACTTACAACTAATATAACATTTAAAACTAAGTCACAACATGTACAATCTTAATAAATTGCACCACCATCTAAAAATTGATCTGGTACATTTTATTAAGGAGACTGGCGCAGACCATTTCACATTATTCAGCAGGGGAATCAGAATCAGAGTGCACAACAGAAAATAAAAAAATTAATCACATTAGTCCTTAAAATTTAGTGTCTTTTGTTTTAAATAAATCGATAAAAATGTATAGTTATTATAATTATAAATTTCTTTTGTGTTTCATTAATATATTATAAGTATTTAAACCTTCGTTCCCTGTAAATAATTGAGTTCGTCCACATAGTAACCAGGATAGTCTGGTGGCCATTTTGAATTTGTCGATTCATAATTTTGACGTGATAGTCCAGATAAACTGTAGTAATACGATCCTATCATTGATCCCAGTCGATAGATTTTAAAGAATTAGTAAACACTAGCATCTAATAGTTAAGTGCATCCATATTTTAAGTCCCTAGAATGTCCTGAATTAAATAGCTTCACGTTTAAACACAGCATGTGTACAAGCGTAGTTCACACGCCAAAACCGTGGACTAGTAGCGTTCAAATTTACATTAATAACGTGTACTAATTAAATCAAACTGACATTCAAACTTAAAATTCATTTATTAAAATGGAAATGAAACTTTAAAAATGATACTTACAACTTGTTTGAAGGCTCTAGCAAGGGTAAAATCCGTTTAGCATCATCGGTCGTCAAGCTTTAAAACCTTTCGGCGAGCAACTCACCCCGGGCTAAAAGTTGACTCGAGGGTTACATGCTTATTGAGGGCACGGCTTCGCGACCGTAAATCAGAAATACTTGAATTTACAACACAAAGTAGTTATAAAAGTGAGCTTTACATCGGTGTAAAAATTGAAACAGAATTAGTTTGTTTTCGTGTATATATTGGCATTTAAATTTTAAAAACTGATTTTTTAAAATGAAATAAGCAAGTTATTTTTTCAATTTATACATTAAACGATAGACTAGAATTCGCTCTTTAAAAGGACATTAAGATTATGCTTCTACGATGCTTCGTCGCGAAGCCGCAACCAAAAGAAACAGTGTTGGGTCGATCGGTACGCGCAAAACGGTGAAATTTGTTGACGTAACTGATACTTTTCAAACAAATATAAAACACATTCAAACATGTGTTACAGATATAAAAATACCAGATTACGACAGATAAAGACTTAAACTTTATTTACATATAATTTTTATTCTTATAGGACAACTAGAAGTAGTGAAATTTTTTTTTTGAAAACCGCAAAAACTGACCATAAAACGCACTTTTTCGCCAGTTTGGACTACCTAGTTCCAGAGAGATATTGGTTGAGTGCTGTCAAGTGCACCATGTAACCAAAAGTTAACCAACCAAATGTGAGCGTTAACCCAGACATTTCTCCACAGAAAACGCTGTGCACTACAGACCACAAATAAACCGGGAGTGATCTCCCCTAAACTTTCTCGAATATTCTTATATAAAATAACAGGGGATGGGAACTCGGGCTATAGACATGATTTTTAATCCATTTTAAATACTTAAAGTTTTAAAAATAGAATAAAATCTCGTAGACAAATTAATTGCACACCAAGTGAACGCCAAATAAAAAAGCGCATAATGGTGCGCAATATTATTATTACTTTTAAAATTTACATTAGTTTTTTGAGAAATCGGAAGTAGCGTAAAGTACTACTTCCAGACAACGGAAATGACTCAAAATTTGATAGAAGGTAGAGAATTAGATCTTTTACTTACAAATGAAATTTCATTTATCTATCTGAAATAGTACTCAAGTTATAGGCTTTTGAAAAATTCAAAGTAGGAAAAGTACCACTTCCGGTTATCGGAAATCGCTCAAAAGTTGATACGGATCTACGATTTTAATAAAATACTTATATATGAAATTTCATCAACCTAGCTGTAACGGTTCTCAAGTTATCGTGTTTACACACGGACAGACAGACACACAGACAGACACACAGACATACGGACAAGATTGCAAAATTATGTTTTTCCGTATCAGTGAGGTGTGAAACGTCGAGATTTGTAAAAATCTCGATTTTTTTTTTTTGCACGATTACAAGACTTTCTCTATACTTCGTATATACGAGAAAGTAAAAATTACATGAAAATTATTTGATGTATTACCATGACTGGTTAAATACTGTATTTAGTTAAGTGATGTAGGTTTGTCTCACAAGTTACATACAGTGATAATATTCTAAATATTGAATGGGCTAGCTCTGGATTAATACATTTATTTAGACGACCCACCACAGCAATGCTTTAGCTACACCATTGCCTGGTGCTAATGAGATGTAAAGCAATACATTCAATAAAAATTCATATTTACAAAAGTACAGAGTATTTTTGTTTATTTAATTTAATTAGAATTAAATAAATGTATTGTAGTTGTAGACTGATCTTTTAGAAAATATTGACACAATCAAATGTATCAAATTTGGTCAATGTGCGGATGTGCTAGTTTAAGATTTATTTAAGTTAGGTATCTAGAATTCTGGGCGAAATTGCTTGTAGGATTGTGGTATGGCTATGATAGTTGTAAGGCTACATGATAGTTGTAAGGCTACATGATAGTTGTAAGGCTACATGATTGCTGTAAGGCTACATGACTGTGGTGAGGTTAAAGGCTTGTTTAGATGCATCTTGGTAAAATGTCCAAACCTGCGGCAGACATTGAATGTACTTAAACAACAAATCAGTTTACTGGTAGTTATTTTATTCTGTACACAAATATATTCACAGACAGCTTTATGAAACAAACAAAACGAATAAATTAATTCTTACAATCTGGTTTACAAAAATTCAAATTTCATTTAGGAAATCACAACAGCTGACTGTAAATATGTACATCATTCACACATCCTTCACACATTTCAACCGATGTTAACATCTTAAACATCACATTTAACCAGAATTGTATCGCACATCAAGCATTTGTTAACATTTGAGTAAATCTAAAACAAACTTGTTACAAATTATGTTACAACCTACTGAATCATCCAGACAGTGACCTAACTGGTGATGTGTCACATCATCCAGACAGTGACCTAATCACTGATGTGTCACATCATCCAGACAGTGACCTAATCCCTGACGTGTCACATCATCCAGACAGTGATCTAATCATTGATGTGTCACATCATCCAGACAGTGATCTAATCATTGATGTGTCACATCATCCAGACAGTGATCTAACTGGTGATGTGTCACATCATCCAGTGACCTAATCACTGATGTGTCACATCATCCAGTGACCTAATCACTGATGTGTCACATCATCCAGACAGTGACCTAACTGGTGACGTGTCACATCATCCAGACAGTGATCTAACTGGTGATGTGTCACATCATCCAGTGACCTAATCACTGATGTGTCACATCATCCAGTGACCTAATCACTGATGTGTCACATCATCCAGACAGTGACCTAACTGGTGATGTGTCACATCATCCAGACAGTGACCTAATCACTGATGTGTCACATCATCCAGCCAGTGACCTAATCACTGATGTGTCACATCATCCAGCCAGTGACCTAATCACTGATGTGTCACATCATCCAGCCAGTGACCTAATCACTGATGTGTCACATCATCCAGACAGTGACCTAATCACTGATGTGTCACATCATCCAGACAGTGACCTAATCACTGATGTGTCACATCATCCAGACAGTGACCTAATCACTGATGTGTCACATCATCCAGTGACCTAATCACTGATGTGTCACATCATCCAGACAGTGACCTAACTGGTGATGTGTCACATCATCCAGACAATGACCTAATCACTGAAGTGTCACACTGACAGCAACATTTGATAATTCTTCAGTGATTTGCTTTCATCCAGTTTGTCACCAACAACAGGCAGGAAGGGGATGTGACCGGGGTGCAGGATGGGCTGGGGGTCCAGGTGGTCATGGTGATATACCTGGTGTACAATATAAAATAATATACGTCATGGTGATATACCTGGTACATAATATAAAATTATATAGGTCATGGTGATATACCTGGTACATGATATAAAATTATATAGGTCATGGTGATATACCTGGTACATGATATAAAATTATATAGGTCAAGGTGATATACCTGGTACATGATATAAAATTATATAGGTCATGGTGATATACCTGGTACATGATATAAAATTATATGGTTATGGTGATATACTTGGTGCATGACATAAAATCATGGTTTATATTGGTTTCCTGTTCATTTGTCATGTCCTACTAATTTATTAATATTGTCATAATGATACCACAACCCCTTACTACTAATTAGCCCCATACAACAAATTCACTAGTATTGTGATATGATACCACAACCCCATACAACAAATTCACTAGTATTGTGATATGATACCACAACCCCATACAACAAATTCACTAGTATTGTGATATGATACCACAGCCCCATACAACAAATTCACTAGTATTGTGATATGATACCACAGACCCATACAACAAATTCACTAGTATTGTGATATGATACCACAACCCCATACAACAAATTCACTAGTATTGTGATATGATACCACAGCCCTATACAACAAATTCACTAGTATTGTGATATGATACCACAGACCCATACAACAAATTCACTAGTATTGTGATATGATACCACAGCAGGATACAACAAATTCACTAGTATTGTGATATGATACCACAGCCCTATACAACAAATTCACTAGTATTGTGATATGATACCACAGCCCTATACAACAAATTCACTAGTATTGTGATATGATACCACAGCCCTATACAACAAATTCACTAGTATTGTGATATGATACCAAAGCCCTTATTTCTAGTTGCTAAAAATGAGTTATTTAATCAAACGATTGTTTCAATCTGATTGGTCTAAACTGACCAGTTAAAAATAAAAGCAATCTGATTGGTCTAAACTGACCAGTTAAAAGTTGTTTCCATCTGATTGGTCTAAACAGACCAGTTAAAAATAAAAGCAATCTGATTGGTCTAAACTGACCAGTTAAAAGTTGTTTCAATCTGACTGGTCTAAACTGACCAGTTAAAAGTTGTTTCCATCTGATTGGTCTAAACTGACCAGTTAAAAATAAAAGCAATCTGATTGGTCTAAACTGACCAGTTAAAAATAAAAGCAATCTGATTGGTCTAAACTGACCAGTTAAAAATAAAAGCAATCTGATTGGTCTAAACTGACCAGTTAAAAGTTGTTTCCATCTGATTGGTCTAAACTGACCAGTTAAAAGTTATTTCAATCTGACTGGTCTAAACTGACCAGTTAAAAGTTGTTTCCATCTGATTGGTCTAAACTGACCAGTTAAAAGTTGTTTCCATCTGATTGGTCTAAACTGACCAGTTAAAAATAAAAGCAATCTGATTGGTCTAAACTGACCAGTTAAAAGTTGTTTCAATCTGACTGGTCTAAACTGACCAGTTAAAAGTTGTTTCCATCTGATTGGTCTAAACTGACCAGTTAAAAGTTGTTTCCATCTGATTGGTCTAAACTGACCAGTTAAAAATAAAAGCAATCTGATTGGTCTAAACTGATCAGTTAAAAAAAAAAGCAATCTGATTGGTCTAAACTGACCAGTTTAAAATAAAAGCAATCTGACTGGTCTAAACTGACCAGTTCAAAGCCCACCTGTTTCCTGACGTAGTCCACGACCAGCTGCAACTTGTCAAACTTGACCCCGGGGTCCTGTCCGTACAGCTGTATCCACAGGGAGTTGGCCAGCACTTTGTCAGATCCCATGATGCCCTGGCAATTTAACAAAATATTTTAAATTTAAAAAAAAAATTTCAACCTACAATACTGGCAGGATGATTTTAATCAAATTAACACCACCTTATTATAGTACAAGATAAAGGCTATCATAAAATCAACACAAAGCATACCTTATCATAGTACAAGATAGAAGCTATCATGAAATCAACACAAGGCCTACCTTATCATAGTACAAGATAGAGGCTATCATCTACCTTATCATAGTACAAGATAGAAGCTATCATGAAATCAACACAAAGCCTACCTTATCATAGTACAAGATAGAGGCTATCATGAAATCAACACAAAGCCTACCTTATCATAGTACAAGATAGAAGCTATCATAAAATCAACACAAAGCCTACCTTATCATAGTACAAGATAGAAGCTATCATGAAATCAACACAAGGCCTACCTTATCATAGTACAAGATAGAAGCTATCATGAAATCAACACAAGGCCTACCTTATCATAGTACAAGATAGAGGCTATCATCTACCTTATCATAGTACAAGATAGAAGCTATCATAAAATCAACACAAAGCCTACCTTATCATAGTACAAGATAGAGGCTATCATGAAATCAACACAAAGCCTACCTTATCATAGTACAAGATAGAAGCTATCATGAAATCAACACAAGGCCTACCTTATCATAGTACAAGATAGAGGCTATCATGAAATCAACACAAAGCCTACCTTATCATAGTACAAGATAGAAGCTATCATGAAATCAACACAAAGCCTACCTTATCATAGTACAAGATAGAAGCTATCATGAAATCAACACAAAGCCTACCTTATCATAGTACAAGATAGAAGCTATCATAAAATCAACACAAAGCCTACCTTATCATAGTACAAGATAGAAGCTATCATGAAATCAACACAAAGCCTAACTTATCATAGTACAAGATAGAAGCTATCATAAAATCAACACAAAGCCTACCTTATCATAGTACAAGATAGAAGCTATCATAAAGCTGTAGTAGTCATCCATAGCTTTTCTTTTCTCTCCACCTGTTAGATCCTGCCACACAAATGTACAATCAATACACAATCATCTCTTTATTATAAGTACACAATCAATACACAATCATCTCTTTAGTATAAGTACACAATCAATACACAATCATCTCTTTAGTATAAGTACACAATCAATACACAATAATCTCTTTAGTATAAGTACACAATCAATACACAATCATCTCTTTAGTATAAGTACACAATCAATACACAATCAATACACAACAGCAATCATCTCTTTAGTATAAGTACACAATCAATACACAATAGCAATCATCTCTTTAGTATAAGTATACAATCAATACACAACAGCAATCATCTCTTTAGTATAAGTACACAATCAATACACAATAGCAATCATCTCTTTATTACAAGTATACAATCAATACACAATAGCAATCATCTCTTTAGTATAAGTACACAATCAATACACAATAGCAATCATCTCTTTAGTATAAGTACACAATCAATACACAACAGCAATCATCTCTTTAGTATAAGTACACAATCAATACACAATAGCAATCATCTCTTTAGTATAAGTACACAATCAATACACAATAGCAATCATCTCTTTATTACAAGTATACAATCAATACACAACAGCAATCATCTCTTTAGTATAAGTACACAATCAATACACAATAGAAATCATCTCTGTAGTATAAGTACACAATCAATACACAATAGAAATCATCTCTTTAGTATAAGTACACAATCAATACACAATAGCAATCATCTCTTTATTACAAGTATACAATCAATACACAATAGCAATCATCTCTTTAGTATAAGTACACAATCAATACACAATAGCAATCATCTCTTTAGTATAAGTATACAATCAATACACAATAGCAATTATCTCTTTAGTATAAGTATAAAATCAATATACGATAGAAATCATCTCTTTAGTATAAGCATACAATCAATACACAATAGCAATCGTTTCTAATTGATCCTAATTGGCACAGAATCACTAGATGAATGAACTACTGTGTAAAACAACCATAAAATTTATATAAAAGTAGGCCCTACTTCTTTATTTCATTTTTAAAGACTGGGGGCCAGTGCCTATCTTTCCATTTTTTCCCCAAATTGTGTGGCATAAATGTTAGTTTGTTCATCAATTAGCTGATATAAACCTTCCATAATGAACAAGGAAAAGTAACTAAAGACTTTGCTATCCTCATCTAGGATTACATTTGGACCCTGGCTCTCAGTAAAAGGGAAAATATTTATATCAGTGCAATTGTCAGTCCATAGATTTTCTTCAATTGTTTGCTCATCATCATCATTATTCAAACTTTCCCCACTCTGTTCTGTATTGCTATTACTACACTAACATCATTGTCTGATTCATTGTCCGAATCATCCAAATTAAAGGTAGACAGTCCGCATATTTCATTTAAAATGCCATCCATAAATTGAAAAGCCATTGAACAACATTAGAAACTTTGCTGCAAGATTTCCGGATTTAACCAGTTCTAGCTAGCAGCAACACAGTTTCTATGTGGCAACAAAAACAGCCTTCATAGAGTAGGTGAGTTCAGGCACATAGGCCATAGGTCTGTCAATGGTTAAATGTTGTGCAACAATCAAAAGATAAACCTGTAGACCTAATTTTAAACCAACCTTAAATGTATTAAGTCTCTTCTCCACATCAATCCACATGGCCCTGTACATACTTTCTTTTAAGATGAAACCTTCTTTACCCAGTTGCGTGACCTTCACATTCACCATCCTGGCCAGCAAGGGAAAAATTTGAGCTCACATTTTTATTCATTTTAGTCTATATTTATCTCAAGTTAAAATTGTTTTAGTCTATAATTATCTCAAGTTAAAATTGTTTTAGTCTATATTTATCTCAAGTTAAAATTGTTTTAGTCTATAATTATCTCAAGTTAAAATTGTTTTAGTCTATAATTATCTCAAGTTAAAATTGTTTTAGTCTATAATTATCTCAAGTTAAAATTGTTTTAGTCTATAATTATCTCAAGTTAAAATTGTTTTAGTCTATAATTATCTCAAGTTAAAATTGTTTTAAAAAATGTTATTACTAAAAACAGCATTGGCTATAATTTCTGAGGGTATCACACGCTGTGATGTGTGTTAGTATGTGTACATGGATGGTGAATAGGGCAGATGTTGATCATATATTTCTCTAGAGCTGGAGTTTTAAAAATACAGCAATGTTGGTAGACCAAGCTTTTGTTTAGAGAATTAAAAAAATATAGTAGACTATGTTTAACTTTTCTCCCCAAAAGATGCGATTGATCAAGGGTAATAAGCTACCATAAATGTGATTGATCAAGGGAAGTAACCTACCATAAATGTAACTGATAATGGGAAGTAACCTACCATAAATGTAACTGATAATGGGAAGTAACCTACCATAAATGTAACTGATAATGAGAAGTAACCTACCATAAATGTAACTGATAAAGGGAAGCAAACTATCATAAATATAACTGATAATGGGAAGTAACCTACCATAAATGTAACTGATAATGGGAAGTAACCTACCATAAATGTAACTGATAATGGGAAGTAACCTACCATAAATGAGACTGATAAAGGGAAGTAACCTACCATAAATGTAACTGTAAGAGTAGAAACCAAGATGTAAACGTGTCTGGTATACTGAAGGCTGGGGAGTAATACACAGGTTAGCTCATCAATATAATACACAGCTTAGCTCATCAATATAATACACAGCTTAGCTCATCAATACAATACACAGCTTAGCTCATCAATATAATACACAGGTTAGCTCATCAATATAATACACAGGTTAGCTCATCAATACAAGAAACAGGAGACTTTTAAACTAACCATGCAACTGAGCAAGGATAAGCCCAATGTCTTAGGCTGCCCAACAATTCTGTGTTAGTACAGAATAAAAAAGTACAAAACAGTGGATTAAACCATGCAACAAACACAAGTGACGAGGGACCTACCTTCAACATAGTCCTTAAAGTCTAAGAAATCTGTGCAGCACACATACAAGTTTAAACCTGACATCATCAACCTCTGTGAGAGGAAACACACACATTTAATACATCCCTCTATCATCAACCTCTGTGAGAGGAAAACACACACATTTAATACATCCCTCTATCATCAACCTCTGTGAGAGGAAAACACACACATTTAATAACATCCCTCTATCATCAACCTCTGTGAGAGGAAAACAATTTACACACATTTAATAACATCCCTCTATCATCAACCTTTGTGAGATGAAACAATTTACACACATTTAATACATCCCTCTAAATTTTTACTGAATCAACTAAAATATTTGTCCACGTTTAGTCAGAAGTGAGAAGCGCTGGATGTTTTAAAATATTTGTTCATGTTTGGTCAGAAGCGCTGGCTGTTTTTTCTACAGTACTCACTCTCTTTGGGACTCTCAAAGTGCCAGAGAAGCCCATGTTCCATTTGATCCTCTGCCAAGATGACATGTCTTTTAAAAACTCTGTGCTGCCAGTGTGTTGCTGCCTCTGCCAGATAAACATGCCAGATTAATCTTCATATCAAGCTTCAATAGCAGACTATTTCTTGCCTAAAATGTTAAACTATAGAAAATTTTTTGCCTAAAATGTTAACCTACTGTTTTTGTTTTGAAGCAACCTTTGAATAATCCATAACTTATTTTTCTAGAGTTGCCAATTAATGACACATGCTTCAAATGATCTACGTTCAGCATGATTTGCAAATTTTTTTTTTAAAAGCTCAAGAAGAGATTTTAAAAAATGTGTTGCGTTCATCTATATATATAATTCTCTTCTTCGAGCCGTTAGAAAACAAGCTGCAAACGCTCTTCCTACCTCCCCACCCCTACATGGTTTTAGTGAGCTGTGTTCACTCTAAATGTTTACAAGCAGAGCCAACGATTTTAAACGTAGGGGGGGGGGGGGAGGAGGAGGGGGGGGAGAGGGGGGAGGAGGGGGGAGGGAAGGAAGGGGGGGGGGTTATGGTCCTTAACGAGCTACTTATAGTGTTTTAAAGAAATATTTTCAGTGTCAGCGTTGGTACTGTCGAATTCACAAATTATGAATTATTGAAAATTAGAAACAACTAAATAGCGGCGTATGTTATGCCGCGGGCCGGCTCGTTTGCCTATAACTTGCGAAATAACTCGATTTTTGCAGTTCACAAAATTTTCTAAGATTTAAAACAATATCAGTAAAATTCCAGGATATTTTTACAATTTAAAAAATTTCATGTTTTCCAAGACCTGGAATTTTAGGAGGCTTACACAACTTGCTTTTAACAAGCCAGAAGTAAATGTATTTCAGCTTTTATGAAAAATCAACATAATTGATAAATAAATAAACCACGCAGAATAGTAGCCATTGTATTGTTTATATATATATATATATATATATATATATATATATATATATATATATATATATATATATATATATATATATATATATACATATATATATACATTTATATATATCCATATATGTATACATATATATATATCCATATATATATATGTATACATATATATATGTATATGCCTGTACACTTTAAGAATGATGCCTAGTTGGATGCTGTAAACAGACACTACCTGCTGGTGATGCCATATGTTAGTTGAAGAAAAACTTGTCACATGATTGAAAGCAGCACCGCAGTGAATACAAGATGCAGCAGGAAGGACATTTTGATACGAAGATGAGAGTAATATTTTTATAGGCTGTAAATAAAACATGATACTGATGATAATACTAGGTAACATATTTAAACAATTTGTTCAATGGTGGTTGTGTGCAGGAAGTGGTGGTACAAATCTGGATCAAAGTGTCATTTTTGACTTAGTGTGACAACCCCTGCCCTATAGTGGTTGTTAAGATTCGTTATATATATAAATAATTTTATCATTCGACTGGAAAAAATGTAGCAAAAATTTTATTAAAATTGTTTGTTACAATCTGTGTCATTGGCCTGGCTTGTGTGTCCATTGGCTCTCCACTTTTGGGCTGTGATATTGATGTCCAACAATGGAATCATCCAGCAACCTGCTCCCCCTAGCATGTGTCATTGGCCCATGTTGGATGAAGCCAAATCCTAGTATAGTATTGCTTAAACATTTAGGGTTTTAGGCTATCCCAACTCCTTTTTTTATTTAGAAATCGAGATCTATATTTAATTTTCTGAAATTTTAAGTATTTTGAAATTTTCTCCTGAACCTGTCTCCACTCAAAAAAAAAGTTTTAAAAAGTCAAATTTCCCTTCAGTGGGGACTTTTGCATTAACACTACAGTAAATAAAATTTAAAAAAGATTGTTTAAATATTCTAGTTCTAAGTTCTAGGCCTACGATAAAATTATTCTTATTTCATTTTTAATACTAGGTCTAAACTCTAACTAAACACTTTAAAAAGTGATAAGTAATAGTATAAGTACTTAGAATCTAGTTCTAGTACTAGATCTATGACCTAGTATTACTACTACCAGCAGTGGCGTAGCGAGGTCGGATTTCCGGTGCGGCACTTAATGGTGTCACCCCCCCCCCCAGAGGCGTAGTGACCCTTCCCAGGGACAAACTTTCAAATTTTTGATTTGCACCCCCCCTCTCAAACTTTCGATTTGCACCCCCCTCAAACTTTTGATTTGCACACCCCCCGCTCTCTATATATTTTGCTATTTTTTGCCTTGGTGTCACCCCCCTAAATGGTGTCACCTGGTGCGGTCCGCACCCCGCCCCCCCCCCCCCCTCACTACGCCTCTGACTACCAGTATGATACTACTACTCCACTACTAGATCTATTAACAGTGACCAGACAATAGTCGTACCAATACTTTTGACATAAAAAAACTGTAACTTTAAGTTTTTGAAGTTTTACTTAGGACCTACCCTTATTTAACGGAGCTATTTGGAACTGCTGGCAAGAGAAGCGGAAGAAGCACTGTACCATGGTAATATTAGGGACGTGTACAATACAATTAAGAAGATATCTGGTAAGTACAGTAAGCCAGAGAGGCCAGTGAAAACCAAAGATGGAAAGACAATACCTGATGCGGAAGGACAGATGAAGAGATGGGTAGAACATTTTGAAGAACTACTGAATAGACCAACACCAGAGTGCACGCAAGACATACCACCAGCTGAAAGTGACCTCCCTATAGACTGCAACCCACCTTCAAAAGAAGAGATACATAGAGCTATAAAGCAGCTGAAAAATTGGAAGGCTCCAGGAATAGATGGTATACCGGCAGAAGCACTGACAGCAGATATAGAAACTAGCACCACACTACTATACACACTCTTCAAGAAAATCTGGGAAGATGAACAAATACCAGAGGAGTGGAAGGAGGGACTACTCATAAAGCTTCCAAAGAAAGGCGATCTTAGTGCATGCTCTAACTATAGAGGGATAACACTTTTGTCCATCCCAGGCAAAGTCTTCAACAGAATATTATTAAACAGAATGAAGGAAGCCATAGATCCCCAGCTTCGAGATCAACAGGCGGGCTTTAGGAAGGAAAGGTCATGCATAGACCAAATTGCTACCCTGCGCATCATCATTGAACAGACCCAAGAGTGGAACTCATCTCTCTATATTAATTTCATAGACTATGAGAAGGCCTTTGATAGCCTGGATAGGCAGTCAATGTGGAAATTGTTGAGACACTACGGGGTGCCACAGAAAATAGTCAACATTATTATGTCTTCATATGAAGGTCTCAAATGTAGAGTAGTGCATGGCCAACAGACTACAGAGGCCTTCCCAATACGGACCGGAGTAAGGCAGGGTTGCCTACTTTCACCATTCCTGTTCCTACTGGCCATAGACTGGGTTATGAAGATGTCAACAGAGAAAACGCGAAACGGTATACAGTGGACATTGTGGAGCCAGCTGGATGACCTGGACTTTGCTGACGACCTGGCCCTCCTTTCTCACACACAACAGCAAATGCAGGATAAAACCAACAGGGTTGCAAATTTTTCTACAAGCCTGGGTCTGAACATCCACAGAGGGAAAAGTAAAGTTCTCAAAGTCAATGCATCAAACAACAACCCTATAACACTGGCAGAAGAAGCCCTAGAAGAAGTGGATAGATTCACCTACCTTGGAAGTATTGTTGATAAGCAGGTTGGGACAGAAGCAGACATAAAAATAAGGACGGGTAAGGCAAGAGCAGTCTTCAACCAACTAAAAAATGTTTGGGGTTCGGGAGATTTAACCCTTAGAATAAAATTCCGGATCTTCAACACACTAGTAAAACCTGTTTTACTCTATGGAGCCGAGACATGGAGAATAACTGCTATAAATAAGAAGAAAATACAATCATTTATAAACGCATGTCTCAGAAAGATCCTGCGAATTCGCTGGCCTAAAACCATCAGAAATGATGTTCTATGGCAATGGACAAATCAACTGCCAGTGGAGGTAGAGATCCTCCAGAGAAAATGGAAATGGATTGGCCACACACTCAGGAAGCCTGTATCCAGCATAACAAGACAGGCCCTCACCTGGAATCCACAAGGCAGGAGGAAGAGAGGCAGACCAAGAAAGACCTGGAGACGTGACCTGGAAGAAGACACCAAGAAGATTGGATACACCTGGGGACAGTTGGAGAGACTAGCCCTGGACAGAGACGTCTGGAAAGCTCTTGTCAGCGGCCTATGTCCCAGTAGGGACGACAGGCAAACATGACATGATACCCTTATTTATAGTCATATGCTGAAAATCAGAATTCATACATATAAAAACATTGATCTGATAACTTTAGTTCATTTATAACAAAATGGCTTAAAGATGGACTCTACTTCACCTGCCCAAAATAATGAGGCAGTTATATTCACATTACAGTGTTCAAGTCATTTACTTAAGATTTTTGACTATTTCATTCACTGTATTTATATAAAACATTCCTTTAGAAACATTTTCATACACAGTTTTTTGGGGTTATGGGAGGAAGCCAACACAAAAGTATACTTCTGTATTATTTTTATTCATTTCAATAGCATTTACAAGTTCTATATATCATTCTAGCTAAACTCTGCAAATATGAACAAAATACTACTGCAAGTAAAATAACTATGCTAAATTTATTCAGATATGATATAGATCTACCATGACTTGTCACAATTCAAAATTGGCCAATGCAAAAACAACAAGGGGATTCCACCCCTCACAAAAAAATTCGCTAAAAATAAACTATTTGAGCTAGATACTAGATCTAGACAGAAAATCTTTTTTGTTTTGTTTTCAAATAGATCTAGTTGAGCTCTACAAGAATATGTAATTTTTATATGATGATTAGTGTTTTTTACCTAAATTCCTAGATCTATATATTTATATAAATTATAAAAGTTACTAGACTCTAGATCTAGATCTAAACTCACTGAAACTGAAACTCTAAACTCTAAACAAAACCGCACCAAACACACACAAATGCCACGGTGGTAGAGTAAAGTTCCACGCGCGGTCACACATAGCAAACTCCCGACTTTCATCGGGCGCTATTTTGTAACCGTTTAACACAGAAACAAACCCAAAGTACTATATTATTCCTCTGCCTTTCTACTCTTAATATGTATCAATCATTTTATATTCCTACGCATTGAATTTGAGATATTCCTGTTTTAGTGACGTGCTACTTGCGATTTTTTTTTCCCCTCTTTTTTTTTCCCTGCGGCCATCTGAACCGGCTTGCGTAACGATCGTGTTTTATACGTTTTAATCCTAGTTTAATAAATAAAATAAATATTTTACACTTTTAAACGTGTTGTTGATTGTATTATTAATTAATAGATTTCAAAACCAAATTAAAAACATGTTAATTAAATTAATTAACGACATTAAAAGTTGACCCAGTGATGACTCAAGGGACGCAACTATAATAATCATAACAAAGGGACGTAACAACCACTGACAAGACATAACGTAACATTTGCTTAGATATGCTTGTATGTAGAGACACAAACTAGATTTAGAAGAAGTAGATGATCGAAATAATTTAAAACAGCAGAAAAAAATAGAAATTATACAGATTCTAGGCTTAGCTTGAAATGTAGAGCATCTAGAACTAGGCTAGTCTAGCTCAAGTCGTTGGTTACGCAGCGCGGTGAAACCACCCAAATCGACACCCAAGCTGCGGCCACCCCTATTCACCTATCAGGTTGCTTTATTAGCCTAATCTATCGTATGTAACGTGTCCCGCACATATTGTAGAAGCTATTTATAGTTAACCTAGTTATAAAAAGCTTTGATTGGTTGGTTTATTCATCTCATCCGGGACCTAGTGTTTTTCATACGGGGAACTAGAATCGCCTTCGACGTCATACCTCGAAACTTTAAAATTTAAAAACTCGACTTCCAGAAGGAGAAAAACAAAAGAATTTGACCTGGATATATTTAGAAATGGACAGGTTTACAGCAGATATCGGTAGTTTCGTATAAAACATCAAAACAAATATTGTACGAAGCGATAAACAGGCGATGACCGCACCGGTGTTTTAACCGCGCCTGGAACTTTACTCTAGGCAAAATATTAAAATAACGTAGATCTAGATCTAGAATCTATATGCTGTGCCTATTAAATCTAGCCATTAAGATGTAAAAAAAATAACGTATGGAGCGACAAATTCGATAAAACTACAGACATGTAACAATTTTGCATTTGATAAAATGTTTGTCCTTGTAGATCTTAATACATTCATTTTTACATAACATGCATATGCATGAAAACAAAAAAGCTCTTCAAAATAAAAAAACAAAATTAATCAAAAGGGATCATTAATTATTTACTTTTGATACTTTATTATACACACACATTGCAAGTGAACTGTTGTATAATTTCTGTTTATAGTTTATTTTCCATAACGTAGATCTAGATCAATATATTTACTATAGAATAAAATGTATAAACAGATCGATGCAGGCCTTAAAATGTTTTAAGAACATAGATCATTTTTCAATTCACTATACCTTGTCTAGGTCTATACGCCCAGTAGGAAGTTCCGGTGGGATGTATTGCATTTGTAATCAAGTAAATTTGTTTTGTATAGGCTTCTTCAGCCTAGGCCAAAATAAAAATAAATACAACGGACAGTGCCTTTTAAATAAAATATTATAGGCCTAGATCTAGGGCCAACTAAATAATAAATAAAATTGATATTTATTACTTAACCAGGAGAGTTTGGACTCAGGCGGCTGGTTGCAAGAATTGGGCCTAAAATACCTGCAGACTGCAGTGAGTTAGATTTTGTGATTTTTTATTAAATTATTCTACAACGATTAGTCTATGATGATTTTTTAATTTAAATTTTGTCTTTGTTATATATCTGCTATCCCTAACTCTCCTACCATCATACACCGGTAAAATCACGATATAGCGTCGGTTATTATTCCGGAACTGTACAGCAGTATAAAACAGTAAAACTATGGCGTAGTCTGTCGAGCCGTTCCGGAAACCACTGGAAATACTGTAAACCATAATTTATTTGCCGCCATATTATTTTTAATACATAATGTTTAAAAATGTGCAAGGATTGATTTTAGTTGCATTTTAAATACTGTTTTGCTAATTATTTTGTATTTCTAATTATTTTAAGTGTATGTGCTAATTATTGCTGCTACTAAACATTATTCTAGATATTCTTACTACTTTTAACTTCAGTTAATCTAATCGTCTTATTTACTAACAGAACTAGAGCTGGTTGTCGCAAATCTTCTGCAGGTTTTTTCTGTTTCTTAAAAAAAACAACATTAATTACTACACTCGACTTTATTAATAATATTTAGATTTACTAATTATTGCTATTTTTTTGTCAGTTAAACATTAAATTACGTTAAAACAATAATTTAATGCACCTGACTCTATTTTTATTTCACCGGTCAAATAAACTATGGTTTACAGTAACGAATGTTACCGAAACTCAACGAACATTACCCAATAATTTCCGACGCTATATCGTGATTTTACCCATACACCTAACCATTTCTTACCATAAAAGTAGATCTAAGATGAGATTACAATTCTACCTAGACTACCTACTAACACTGCCTAACACACCTATTTCCATAAGAGACTATTATCAGTATCCTGAATCAACAGTTGAAGTTAGATCTAGATTTAGAGCTAGATGAAGGGTAATCTCACAATAAAGCAGTGGATATTATCTGGAAATTAAAAAGTGGAAATGTTTGATTTTTGTAAAGTAAATAGGGCCTAAAGACAATTTAATAGCCTACCAAGTGACACTAGTGGGAAGTAAATAGTAAATACTGACTACCACACTGCAATTTTCTAATTTTTTATCATATTATTATTTTTATTTATAAATAAAAAAATCATGTTTAAGATCCCAACTGACTGAAGAGGTTTTAATGACCACAGGTTTGTTAAGATGAGTGGAAGTATTGACGATGATGAAGATCCTGAGCACTCCCAAGGTCCAGCACCCGCTCCCCTAGACCTTGGACGCCTGGAAGTAGAAGCCAGACAAGCAGCGGCAAAACATGTTGCCAGTTTGCTACAAGTTAGTCATTTTTCTGAATCTTCTTCAGCACCCACTTGTCATTTTTCTGAATCTTCTTCAGCACCCACTTTTAATTTGATCTGCAGTAAAATGTGGATTTGTTTAGACAATCTGGTAGGGTAGAGTTAGCCTGTAGCTACATTTTTCTAAAATATGAATGAAATATTTTCTTCAATTTATGTTATAACAAATTCAGAATGGTGAAGCAGCTTTATTTTAAAGTTTAATTTTGTATTGGAAGGTTCATGGTCAAATGGCTAGACTTTCTAACCTACATTCAAAATACAATAAATAGGGTCTTATGAATTCTTATGAATACTAAGGAGAAATCTCTCTGGGATAATATTGTTCGATAGGTCCCTCATTGCCAAATGGTGTAGATAAAGTGGAGAAAATCTGTGAGGGATTCAATTGTTTAGTGTTATGTTTTCTTTTAAAGGGATTCAATTGTTTTAGTGTTGATGTTTTCTTTAAAGGGATTCAATTGTTTTAGTGTTGATATCTTTCAGAGACCAGACCAATTGGATAAAGTGGACCAGTATAAAAGACGTGTTGCCAGAAAAAAGGTTTGTCTTCTAAGATTTCCTTATGTAAAAAATTTATACAATGTCAATATTTCTCTGTGTTGAAACATTCTGACCAGTTTTGTTTTGAATCGTCCAGGCTTCAGTGGAAGCCATGTTGAAAACAGCGGTACAGTCACAACTTGATGGGGTTAGGACGGGACTGAACCAGTTGCAGAGTGCTCTACAGGATGTCTATCAGATCAAACAGAGGTATGTTGTACCAGCTGAGGTATGGAGTTGTATGTTGTACCAGCAGAGGTATAGAGTTGTATGTTGTACCAGCTGAGGTATGGAGTTGTATGTTGTACCAGCAGAGGTATAGAGTTGTATGTTGTACCAGCAGTGGTATAGAGTTGTATGTTGTACCAGCAGAGGTATAGAGTTGTATGTTGTACCAGCTGAGGTATAGAGTTGTATATTGTACCAGCAGAATATATGGAGTTGTATGTTGTACCATCAGATGTATAGAGTTGTATGTTGTACCAGCAGATGTATAGAGTTGTATGTTGTACCAGTAGAGGTATAGAGTTGTATGTTGTACCAGTAGAGGTATGGAGTTGTATGTTGTACCAGTAGAGGTATAGAGTTGTATGTTGTACCAGCTGAGGTATGGAGTTGTATGTTGTACCAGCAGAGGTATGGCGTTGTATGTTGTACCAGTAGATGTATGGAGTTGTATGTTGTACCAGTAGAGGTATGGAGTTGTATGTTGTACCAGCAGAGGTATGGAGTTGTATGTTGTACCAGCAGACTATATGGAGTTGTATGTTGTACCAGCAGAATATATGGAGTTGTATGTTGTACCAGCTGAGGTATGGAGTTGTATGTTGTACCAGCAGAATATATGGAGTTGTATGTTGTACCAGCTGAGGTATAGAGTTGTATGTTGTACCAGCTGAGGTATGGAGTTGTATGTTGTACCAGCAGAGGTATAGAGTTGTATGTTGTACCAGCTGAGGTATGGAGTTGTATGTTGTACCAGTAGAGGTATGGAGTTGTATGTTGTACCAGCAGAGGTATAGAGTTGTATGTTGTACCAGCAGAGGTATAGAGTTGTATGTTGTACCAGCAGATGTATAACGTTGCATGTTGTACCAGTAGAATATATGGAGTTGTATGTTGTACCAGCAGTGGTATGGAGTTGTATGTTGTACCAGCTGAGGTATAGAGTTGTATGTTGTACCAGCAGATGTATAACGTTGCATGTTGTACCAGTAGAACATATGGAGTTGTATGTTGTACCAGCAGAGGTATGGAGTTGTATGTTGTACCAGCTGAGGTATGGAGTTGTATGTTGTACCAGTAGAGGTATGGAGTTGTATGTTGTACCAGCAGAGGTATAGAGTTGTATGTTGTACCAGCAGATGTATAACGTTGCATGTTGTACCAGTAGAATATATGGAGTTGTATGTTGTACCAGCAGAGGTATGGAGTTGTATGTTGTACCAGCAGAGGTATATAGTTGTATGTTGTACCAGCTGAGGTATGGAGTTGTATGTTGTACCAGCAGAGATATGGAGTTGTATGTTGTACCAGCAGAGGTATGGAGTTGTATGTTGTACCAGCTGAGGTATGGAGTTGTATGTTGTACCAGCAGATGTATAGAGTTGTATGTTGTACCAGCAGAGGTATAGAGTTGTATGTTGTACCAGTAGAACATATGGAGTTGTATGTTGTACCAGCAGAGGTATGGAGTTGTATGTTGTACCAGCTGAGGTATGGAGTTGTATGTTGTACCAGTAGAGGTATGGAGTTGTATGTTGTACCAGCTGAGGTATAGAGTTGTATGTTGTACCAGCAGATGTATAACGTTGCATGTTGTACCAGTAGAACATATGGAGTTGTATGTTGTACCAGCAGAGGTATGGAGTTGTATGTTGTACCAGCTGAGGTATGGAGTTGTATGTTGTACCAGTAGAGGTATGGAGTTGTATGTTGTACCAGCAGAGGTATAGAGTTGTATGTTGTACCAGCAGATGTATAACGTTGCATGTTGTACCAGTAGAATATATGGAGTTGTATGTTGTACCAGCAGAGGTATGGAGTTGTATGTTGTACCAGCAGAGGTATATAGTTGTATGTTGTACCAGCTGAGGTATGGAGTTGTATGTTGTACCAGCAGAGATATGGAGTTGTATGTTGTACCAGCAGAGGTATGGAGTTGTATGTTGTACCAGCTGAGGTATGGAGTTGTATGTTGTACCAGCAGATGTATAGAGTTGTATGTTGTACCAGCAGAGGTATAGAGTTGTATGTTGTACCAGTAGAACATATGGAGTTGTATGTTGTACCAGCAGAGGTATGGAGTTGTATGTTGTACCAGCTGAGGTATGGAGTTGTATGTTGTACCAGCAGAGGTATATAGTTGTATGTTGTACCAGCTGAGGTATGGAGTTGTATGTTGTACCAGCAGAGATATGGAGTTGTATGTTGTACCAGCAGAGGTATGGAGTTGTATGTTGTACCAGCTGAGGTATGGAGTTGTATGTTGTACCAGCAGATGTATAGAGTTGTATGTTGTACCAGCAGAGGTATAGAGTTGTATGTTGTACCAGTAGAACATATGGAGTTGTATGTTGTACCAGCAGAGGTATGGAGTTGTATGTTGTACCAGCTGAGGTATGGAGTTGTATGTTGTACCAGTAGAGGTATGGAGTTGTATGTTGTACCAGCTGAGGTATAGAGTTGTATGTTGTACCAGCAGATGTATAACGTTGCATGTTGTACCAGTAGAACATATGGAGTTGTATGTTGTACCAGCAGAGGTATGGAGTTGTATGTTGTACCAGCTGAGGTATGGAGTTGTATGTTGTACCAGTAGAGGTATGGAGTTGTATGTTGTACCAGCAGAGGTATAGAGTTGTATGTTGTACCAGCAGATGTATAACGTTGCATGTTGTACCAGTAGAATATATGGAGTTGTATGTTGTACCAGCAGAGGTATGGAGTTGTATGTTGTACCAGCAGAGGTATATAGTTGTATGTTGTACCAGCTGAGGTATGGAGTTGTATGTTGTACCAGCAGAGATATGGAGTTGTATGTTGTACCAGCAGAGGTATGGAGTTGTATGTTGTACCAGCTGAGGTATGGAGTTGTATGTTGTACCAGCAGATGTATAGAGTTGTATGTTGTACCAGCAGAGGTATAGAGTTGTATGTTGTATCAACAGAGGTATGGAGTTGTACCAGTAGAGGTATGGAGTTGTATGTTGTACCAGATCCAGGGGAGATATTTGGTTGTACATATTGCTGACTATCAGCTTAGTTGCCAAGTTGACTTGATATTGTAACTAATATACAGAAGTTTTCTAAACCCAACTTTGAATCTGAGACTCTCTAGTCTTTGTTTGATCTCTCTGTTTTCAAATATTGGGGTACTGTGTTGCCAGATAAGCCTCGCTTAAGATTTAGACTTTCTCACAGCATGAACTCATTAAAAAATAACTCTTAAATCAATGAGTAGATGTTTACCATGGTGTTGTAGCAGTTAAAAACTTGTTTCAGCCTAGATGAGATAGAAGAAAACTACAGGATCATTGAACCTCTGCACCAGAAACTCAAGGATCTGAAGGAAGAGAACAACAAATTCTGTCAGGTCAGTTCCTGTAGTCTTGGTCAGTTTGTAACAAATTCTCTCTGGTCAGTTGTGATACCTGTAGTCTTAAGCAGTTTGTAACAAACTCCTGACAGCTATTTCTCTAACAAATCTTTAAAATAGAATTATTAACAACCTACATTAGTAATATGCTAAGAACTATAACAATACTAGTTTGTAAAATAGCTAGTGGAACACATTCTCAATTCTTCAGCTATTAGCAGCATTAGAAAACCAGCAATATATATTTGACTGTGTTAATAACATGTTTTCTTACACCAACAAAACAAATATTTTTCAACCCCCACCATTTATCCACAAATTGTTTCCTCAATTTTTCAGCTGTCAGCAGCCCAAGAAAACCTGAAACATATTTTTACTGTGCCAGAGAGTGTCAAGAAAACAAGTGAACTCATCAATGAAGGGAAGCTACTCCAGGCTCATAAACAGTAAGTTCCCTTGATTTTTTTAAAACTTGAGGTTAAAAAAAAACGTTGATTACAGCTGATACTGTGGCCAGAGATCTTTACAGCATATACAACTAGGAGGTTAAAATTATTGGCTAATGTTTTCACAGCATCTTTCTTTCATTGAATTCTAACATCTATTTTGTCCAGCCTGACTGACCTTGAGATGTCCAGAGACGACCTTCTGTTGGCCCTACACAAACAGCCAAACCAAAGTCCCACAGATAAAATTGTTAGTAACATTTTTTCATTCATCATTTCCTACTGGTCATGATATAGTTGTACTTTAATACAAACAGCTCAACAACAGTCCTGCCTACACAATTATAATCTAATGTTATATTTCTTCTCATTTTAACTCCTATTTTAGATAAATCACTTAAAGATAATTGCTTTTCTAAATATACCTTATATTTTTATTTATAATTTCTTTATAACTAATTTTTAAAAATTATAATCTAAATAATTACTTGACTTTAATACATTAACGAAATAAAAAAAACACTTTACAAACGGTTTTTAGGTATCATTATATCTTCTTTTGATAAAATGTCTTCACGTTTTACAAACATTTTAAAATTTCTGTGCTAATTTACACACACACATTTAGCTTCCAGACCTAGTGATAATGCCATTACTTTGACCATGTCCTCACCAGACGCTGACCAACTACTTCTCAGAGGTCCAAACACTTTCTGTTGAGTTGGGCAAGCAGTTGTGGGTCATCATACAGAGGACTCTGCTGTCTGTTAGAAGGGAGCCTACTCTCATCTGCACTGCCTTGAGAATTATAGAAAGGGAGGAAAGGTTAGCATTACTTCCCTTAGTTGCTGCGGAAGAATGTTTGATTAGAGGATTACTTAAAAGACTTTTGCCTAAATATTTCCCCCAGTAATTTATAAAGCCTCAGACTGTTGCTGTCATACAGCTGCTGTTGTACATCTGCTGTCATACAGCTGCTGACTGTCAATAAAGCTGCTATATTACCTTTGTCTACCCCTCCCCATGACACCCACCTGAATAACCTGACCTGTCCAACTTTGTTTGTTGACACCTGTTTATTTTGATTCCTCCCTAAGTAAATGACCGGCCAATCCAGCTAGCTATCTAGGATTAAAACTAGTAATGAAATGTCTTATTGAAGCACTTGAATTTTAAACATTTCTCAACAAAATTAAGTAAAAATTAATCAGTTAATTTTATTTAATATTATTTGTTATTCTTTATTCTCTCTATTTTGTTAGAGGCTAGTATGGTAGTTGAACATCAACATAAGTATGAGTAGGTTTAGTTATGAGATGATAACATAAAATACGAAACAAAAATGGGAGAAATTTTTAAAATTATCGTCAGGATGGATGCTGCTTGGTATAAGAAATATGATCAGACAGGATTTATGCCCCCTGGCCGACCAAAAAAGTGGAAAGAAAAATGTTTGGAAGTCCTGCAGTCTTCTATAGCAGCCAGGTGAGTAGTTAGTCTAGTTTTATGCTCACCCAGGTGAGTAGCGTCTAGTCTAGTTTTATGCTCACTCAGGTGACTAATGTCTAGTCTAGTTTTATGCTCACTCAGGTGAGTAGCGTCTAGTCTAGTTTTATGCTCACTCAGGTGACTAATGTCTAGTCTAGTTTTATGCTCACTCTGGTGAGTAGCGTCTAGTCTAGTTTTATGCTCACTCAGGTGAGTAATGTCTAGTCTAGTTTTATGCTCACTCAGGTGACTAATGTCTAGTCTAGTTTTATGCTCACTCTGGTGAGTAGCGTCTAGTCTAGTTTTATGCTCACTCAGGTGACTAATGTCTAGTCTAGTTTTATGCTCACTCAGGTGAGTAATGTCTAGTCTAGTTTTATGCTCACTCAGGTGAGTAATGTCTAGTCTAGTTTTATGCTCACTCAGGTGACTAATGTCTAGTCTAGTTTTATGCTCACTCAGGTGAGTAATGTCTAGTCTAGTTTTATGCTCTGGTGTGTAATGTCTAGTCTAGTTTTATGCTCACTCAGGTGAGTAATGTCTAGTCTAGTTTTATGCTCACTCAGGTGAGTAATGTCTAGTCTAGTTTTATGCTCACTCTGGTGAGTACCGTCTAGTCTAGTTTTATGCTCTGGTGTGTAATGTCTAGTCTAGTTTTATGCTCTGGTGTGTAATGTCTAGTCTAGTTTTATGCTCTGGTGTGTAATGTCTAGTCTAGTTTAATGCTCTGGTGTGTAATGTCTAGTCTAGTTTTATGCTCTGGTGTGTAATGTCTAGTCTAGTTTTATGCTCTGGTGTGTAATGTCTAGTCTAGTTTTATGCTCTGGTGTGTAATGTCTAGTCTAGTTTTATGCTCTGGTGTGTAATGTCTAGTCTAGTTTTATGCTCTGGTGTGTAATGTCTAGTCTAGTTTTATGCTCTGGTGTGTAATGTCTAGTCTAGTTTTATGCTCTGGTGTGTAATGTCTAGTCTAGTTTTATGCTCTGGTGTGTAATGTCTAGTCTAGTTTTATGCTCTGGTGTGTAATGTCTAGTCTAGTTTTATGCTCTGGTGTGTAATGTCTAGTCTAGTTTTATGCTCTGGTGTGTAATGTCTAGTCTAGTTTTATGCTCTGGTGTGTAATGTCTAGTCTAGTTTTATGCTCTGGTGTGTAATGTCTAGTCTAGTTTTATGCTCTGGTGTGTAATGTCTAGTCTAGTTTTATGCTCTGGTGTGTAATGTCTAGTCTAGTTTTATGCTCTGGTGTGTAATGTCTAGTCTAGTTTTATGCTCTGGTGTGTAATGTCTAGTCTAGTTTTATGCTCTGGTGTGTAATGTCTAGTCTAGTTTTATGCTCTGGTGTGTAATGTCTAGTCTAGTTTTATGCTCTGGTGTGTAATGTCTAGTCTAGTTTTATGCTCTGGTGTGTAATGTCTAGTCTAGTTTTATGCTCTGGTGTGTAATGTCTAGTCTAGTTTTATGCTCTGGTGTGTAATGTCTAGTCTAGTTTTATGCTCTGGTGTGTAATGTCTAGTCTAGTTTTATGCTCTGGTGTGTAATGTCTAGTCTAGTTTTATGCTCTGGTGTGTAATGTCTAGTCTAGTTTTATGCTCTGGTGTGTAATGTCTAGTCTAGTTTTATGCTCTGGTGTGTAATGTCTAGTCTAGTTTTATGCTCTGGTGTGTAATGTCTAGTCTAGTTTTATGCTCTGGTGTGTAATGTCTAGTCTAGTTTTATGCTCTGGTGTGTAATGTCTAGTCTAGTTTAATGCTGACTCAGGTTTTTGTCATCTGTTGTGTACTCTAATGTACAGCCATATTAATTGTTACTGCTGGTTATAAATCACCTCATTCAAATCTAGTGTTCCAATCTTTACTATGGGTTTAAAAGTAATTTTTAAAATCATAAAAGTGTAAAAAAAATATTTGTCTACATTAAATCTTGAACGAAAGAAACTAAGAGAAAATTCTTTTAGGATAATATTGATGATGCTCTATTATGTTGAAAATCACATTAATCTTTTATAATCGTAGGATTGTGTTGTATTGTCCTAGGATTGTGTTGACCCCAACAAATGTTGTATTGTCCTAGGATTGTGTTGACCCCAACAAATGTATCCTAGGATTGTGTTGACCCCAACAAATGTTGTATTGTCCTAGGATTGTGTTGACTCCAACAAATGTTGTATTGTCCTAGGATTGTGTTGACCCAACAAATGTTGTATTGTCCTAGGATTGGGTTGACCCCAACAAATGTATCCTAGGATTGTGTTGACCCCAACAAATGTTGTATTGTCCTATGATTGTGTTGACCCCAACAAATGTTGTATTGTCCTAGGATTGTGTTGACCCCAACAAATGTATCCTAGGATTGTGTTGACCCCAACAAATGTTGTATTGTCCTAGGATTGTGTTGACTCCAACAAATGTTGTATTGTCCTAGGATTGTGTTGACCCCAACAAATGTATCCTAGGATTGTGTTGACCCCAACAAATGTTGTATTGTCCTAGGATTGTGTTGACTCCAACAAATGTTGTATTGTCCTAGGATTGTGTTGACCCCAACAAATGTTGTATTGTCCTAGGATTGTGTTGATCTTAACTAATGTTGTATTGTCCTAGGATTGTGTTGACCCCAACAAATGTATCCTAGGATTGTGTTGACTCCAACAAATGTTGTATTGTCCTATGATTGTGTTGACCCCAACAAATGTATCCTAGGATTGTGTTGACTCCAACAAATGTTGTATTGTCCTAGGATTGTGTTGACCCCAACAAATGTATCCTAGGATTGTGTTGACCCCAACAAATGTTGTATTGTCCTAGGATTGTGTTGACCCCAACAAATGTTGTATTGTCCTAGGATTGTGTTGACTCCAACAAATGTTGTATTGTCCTAGGATTGTGTTGACCCCAACAAATGTTGTATTGTCCTAGGATTGTGTTGACCCCAACAAATGTTGTATTGTCCTAGGATTGTGTTGACTCCAACAAATGTTGTATTGTCCTAGGATTGTGTTGACCCCAACAAATGTTGTATTGTCCTAGGATTGTGTTGACCCCAACAAATGTTGTATTGTCCTAGGATTGTGTTGACCCCAACAAATGTTGTATTGTCCTAGGATTGTGTTGACCCCAACAAATGTTGTATTGTCCTAGGATTGTGTTGACCCCAACAAATGTTGTATTGTCCTAGGATTGTATTGACCCCA
Source organism: Physella acuta (assembly GCF_028476545.2). Taxonomy (NCBI): domain Eukaryota; kingdom Metazoa; phylum Mollusca; class Gastropoda; family Physidae; genus Physella; species Physella acuta. The sequence goes on along the minus strand of NW_026733046.1, from coordinate 155,412 downwards.
ACAAATGTTGTATTGTCCTAGGATTGAAGGCACACAGCTAGAGACCAGAGACCAGGACAAGATGTGGCTGGTGCGCCATTTAGAGATCACCAGACAATCCATGATTGATGACTTGAAAGTTGTCAAGGTAAATCATGTGACTTAAAACTTTTATTTCCATGAATGTGTTGTTTATAACATATTTTTTCTTTATGCAACTTAAAACTTTTTATTTCATTAATTTGTTGTTTATAAATAAAATTTGCTTGTAATGATAAAAAAAAATTTCATTATGGTAGTATTAGCTGTACCTCTTGTCTATTTACATTATCAATAAATTTATGATTTTGTAAAAATTAATGCATTAAAGAAATATTTATGATTTAGTGAATTTTCATGCATTAAAAATAAATATCAAAGATTTTGTAAAAATTCATGCATTAAAATTTTTTTTATGATTTTGTAAAAATTCATGCATTAAAAATAAATATCAAAGATTTTGTAAAAATTCATGTATTAAAATTTTTTTTATCATTTTGTAAAAATTCATGCATTAAAAAAAATAAAAATTTAAGATTATGTAAAATTTCATGCATTAAAAAAAAATATTTTTTAACAGACTTTGCTGCCCCCTGTGTTCCCACCTGAATACAATGTCGTCCGACGCTACCAAAAGATGTATCACACAGCTCTATCCCTTCATGTGAGTCAACTAGTCACTTCACGTTAGTAAATAATTCACTTAAGTAAATAATTCACTTCACAAATGTAAATAATTCACTTTACATTTCTATTAAGTAAATAATCCACTTCATGTAAATAAAAAATTCACTTCACATTTCTATTAAGTAAATAATTCATTTAATGTAAGTAACTAATTCACATCACACTTCATATAAATTAATAATTCACTTCACATTTCTTGTAAAGGATTGTCTTTCAACAGTTTTCCCCATGGAGTAAAAGGATCTGGTATATCCTAATCTGAATCTATCCATTACAGCAACATAACTGTTAAAAAAGTGTCTTTCACTTGAATTGATGAAACAAATATATATTGTATGTTTTCAGCTGAAAGAATTAATTCAACAAATATATATTGTATGTTTTCAGCTGAAAGAATTAATTCAACAAATGTATATTGTATGTTTTCAGCTGAAAGAATTAATTCAACAAATGTATATTGTATGTTTTCAGCTGAAAGAATTAATTCAACAAATGTATATTGTATGTTTTCAGCTGAAAGAATTAATTCAACAAGAGTTGGAAGGAAACGAGGTCGTCTCATTACTTCAGTGGGTAAAGGCTTATGAGTGAGTACAGGTTTATGTTTATGTTTATGTTTATGTTTATGTTGGTTGTCTGAAATCATTCAGCTCTGGTATTATTAATATAGCACTTATAAAGCTATTTATGACATTCATCTGGGAATAATTTAACTCTGGTATTTGTATGAGATGTGCATGAAACTATTGCCTTTGTGTTAGCTTATGTGTGAGATGTGTGTGTTAGCTTGTGTGTGAGATGTGTGTGTTAGGTTGTGTGTGAGATGTGTGTGTTAGCTTGTGTGTGAGATGTGTGTGTTAGCTTGTGTGTGTTAGCTTGTGTGTGAGATGTGTGTGTTAGCTTGTGTGTGTTAGCTTGTGTGTGAGATGTGTGTGTTTGTGTGTGAGATGTGTGTGTTAGCTTGTGTGTGAGATTTGTGTTAGCTTATGTGTGAGATTTGTGTTAGCTTGTGTGTGAGATTTGTGTGTTTGTGTGTGAGATGTGTGTGTTAGCTTGTGTGTGAGATTTGTGTTAGCTTGTGTGTGAGATTTGTGTGTTAGCTTGTGTGTGAGATGTGTGTGTTTGTGTGTGAGATGTGTGTGTTAGCTTGTGTGTGAGATTTGTGTTAGCTTATGTGTGAGATTTGTGTTAGCTTGTGTGTGAGATTTGTGTGTTTGTGTGTGAGATGTGTGTGTTAGCTTGTGTGTGAGATTTGTGTTAGCTTGTGTGTGAGATTTGTGTGTTTGTGAGATGTTTGTGAGATGTGTGTGAGTGATGTTGAAACCATTTGTTGCAGCTCACCAGAACTCCTGAGACACCCTGAGCTAAACATTGATGTCAAGGAGCTGGGACCTCTTCTAGAGAACAACATCATCCTCTACCTCCAGAACCAGTACGTATCTCTGTTTGCTAGCTGTGTCTCTCATGGCTAGCTGTAATACTGTTATCTTAAAATAAAGCACAGAAAGTTGGACATGAATTCATCTCTCCAAATATCACAAACTGACCTACAACCTCTGGCCAATTTTTCTGCAATATTAACCATGGAAGCAGAATTTTAAAAATAATTTATTTAAATTATTCAACGAACGCAGTTGACTATATTTGTCAGTTCTAAAGAGAAATGTGTCTAGACATTACCACCAGGTTCAAGCTTGTATAGACATTACCACCAGGTTCAAGCTTGTCTAGACATTACCACCAGGTTCAAGCTTGTCTAGAGATTACCACCAGGTTCAAGCTTGTCTAGAGATTACCACCATCACTGTTTTTGGTCACCTATTTCTTTACTTTTTTTAGCAGAATGACCATTAAGTCACTTACCTGGGATTTAGATTTGAACTGGCTGACCATTATATCTTTGAGGTTTAGATTTGAACTGGCTGACCATTATATCTTTGGGATTTAGATTTGAACTGGCTGACCATTATATCTTTGAGGTTTAGATTCCAGCGGTGTGTCTATTTTTCAGACCTTATCAAATGTGTTCGGTGTCTTCACTGCTAGTTGAAAAAAAAAACTGAGATTTGACAAACTAAAATAGATTTTTCAAGATGTTATTAAAAATGTGTTAAGATGTGATCTGTTTTGTCAAGTGTAAAACTTTTGTTATTATTGTTTCAGATACTAAAATGTGGTCTGTTTTGTCAAGTGTAAAACTTTTGTTATTATTGTTTCAGATATTAAAATGTGCTCTGTTTTGTCAAGTGTAAAACTTTTGTTATTATTATTTCAGATATTAAAATGTACTCTTTTTTGTCAAGTGTAAAACTTATGTTACTATTGTTTCAGATATTAAAATGTGCTCTGTTTTGTCAAGTGTAAAACTTATCTTACTATTATTTCAGATATTAAAATGTACTCTGTTTTGTCAAGTGTAAAACCTTTGTTATTAATGTTTCAGATATTAAAATGTGCTCTGTTTTGTCAAGTGTAAAACTTTTGTTGTTAATGTTTCAGATATTAAAATGTACTCTGTTTAGTCAAGTGTAAAACTTATCTTACTATTGTTTCAGATATTTGAAGAACATGAAGCAAAACATCACAGAATGGAGCAGAAACACACTGCGTTCAGACATCAGGGTAGGCCTCAGTTAGATACACATTGTACAATTTTTGTGCTCAACTAAGATTTCTCAGGATCATACTTAGATAGAGGAAAAATTGGGCCATCAGAATTTTAGCCTAGGTTACATATCAAAAGAAACATGTGAACTTGACTTCACTTGCGCCATGGACCATCAGGTTTGAGATGGAAACTTTATGTTTACATGTAAAATTATTAAACAGCTAAGTTTAACTGGTAAATTTTTACATGTTAAAATATTAAACAGCTAAGTTTTTACATTAAAATATTAAGCAGCTAAGTTTGACTGTTAAATTTTTACGTTAAAGTATTAAACAGCTAAGTTTAACTGGTAAATTTCGATGTTAAAATATTAAGCAGCTAAGTTTAACTGTTAAATTTTTACATGTTAAAATATTAAACAGCTATGTTTAACTGGTAAAATTTTATGTTAAAATATTAAGGAGCTAAGTTTAACTGGTAAATTTTAAACTGCGCAGGACTGGGTGAACACTGAGGCACCAGACCAGGATGGGGATGGCTTCTACAACACACAGCTGCCAGTCATCATATTCCAGATGATGGAGCAGAATGTAAGATATCAGATCTTTGTGGGCTGGCTGGTCAGCTGGCTGGTCATCTTTGTGGGCCGGCTGGTCATATTTGTGGGCAGGCTGGTCATCTTTGTGGGCCGGCTGGTCATCTTTGTGGGCTGGATGGTCATCTTTGTAGGCTGGCTGGTCATCTTTGTGGGCTGGCTGGTCATCTTTGTGGGCTGGATGGTCATCTTTGTGGGCTGGATGGTCATCTTTGTGGGCTGGCTGGTCATCTTTGTGGGCTGGATGGTCATCTTTGTGGGCTGGCTGGTCATCTTTGTGAGCTGGATGGTCATCTGGCTGGTCATCTTTGTGGGCAGGCTGGTTATCTTTGTGGGCAGGCTAGTCATCTTTGTGGGCAGGCTGGTCATCTTTGTGGGCAGGCTGGTTATCTTTGTGGGCAGGCTGGTCATCTTTGTGGGCAGGCTGGTCATCTTTGTGGGCAGGCTGGTTATCTTTGTGGGCAGGCTGGTCATCTTTGTGGGCTGGCTGGTTATCTTTGTGGGCTGGCTGGTCATCTGGCTGGTCAGCTTTGTGGGCCGGCTGGTCATCTTTGTGGGCAGGCTGGTCATCTTTGTGGGCAGGCTGGTCATCTTTGTGGGCAGGCTGGTCATCTTTGTGGGCAGGCTGGTCATCTTTGTGGGCAGGCTGGTCATCTTTGTGGGCAGGCTGGTCATATTTGTGGGCAGGCTGGTCATCTTTGTGGGCCGGCTGGTCATCTTTGTGGGCTGGATGGTCATCTTTGTGGGCTGGCTGGTCATCTTTGGGGCCGACTGGTCAGCTGGCTGGTCATCTTTGTGGGCTGGATGGTCATCTTTGTGGGCTGGATGGTCATCTTTGTGGGCTGGCTGGTCATCTTTGTGAGCTGGATGGTCATCTGGCTGGTCATCTTTGTGGGCAGGCTGGTTATCTTTGTGGGCAGGCTAGTCATCTTTGTGGGCAGGCTGGTCATCTTTGTGGGCAGGCTGGTTATCTTTGTGGGCAGGCTGGTCATCTTTGTGGGCAGGCTGGTCATCTTTGTGGGCAGGCTGGTTATCTTTGTGGGCAGGCTGGTCATCTTTGTGGGCTGGCTGGTCATCTTTGTGGGCTGGCTGGTTATCTTTGTGGGCTGGCTGGTCATCTGGCTGGTCAGCTTTGTGGGCCGGCTGGTCATCTTTGTGGGCAGGCTGGTCATCTTTGTGGGCAGGCTGGTCATCTTTGTGGGCAGGCTGGTCATCTTTGTGGGCAGGCTGGTCATCTTTGTGGGCAGGCTGGTCATCTTTGTGGGCAGGCTGGTCATCTTTGTGGGCAGGCTGGTCATCTTTGTGGGCTGGCTGGTCATCTTTGTCAATTTGTGGTCTAACATTGCGTGTCATATTTATGGGAATACATATTTTATAGCTTTTATATAAATTTCTCTAGATTTTGAAAAAATATCTGAGACTTTGAATAATATTTTACTTAAAATGTATTGTTCGTAACTTTGTTTTGGTTGGTCAATAGAGTGCATGAAAGCTTAGCTGAGGGATGGGATCCTGTGTTTGAGTCTGTAAGATGTCCCTGAGTCTACCCAGCTATAATGGGTACCTGACTGATGTTAGGGAAAATTGCCCACGCATAGAACTTAATGTTTTTATGAGCTTGAATTCTTTTTACCCAGTTACAAGTGGCAAAAATTATTGGTCAAGAGTTGGTCAAGAAAGTCTTAGAGTTGTTTGCTGAGGAGCTGAATAGGTTTGCTTTAGAATATAAAAGTAAGTTGACCTTGGCTTTAGAATATAAAAGTAAGTTGACCTTGGCTTTAGAATATAAAAGTAAGTTGACCTTGGCTTTAGAATATTAAGTTGGCCTTGGCTTTAGAATATAAAAGTAAGTGGGAATATAATCTAACGAAAGATAACTTGTCTGATTTCTTTTTGAGAATTATTTGCTCTTTTTGTTTAGATGTACTAGCATTAGTGCTAATGAGTTTAATAACTCAAACATAATTAACAATAAATTCTACTCGCTTAGTTAAGAATAATTTAGACTCTAATAAATAATAGTAATTCCAAATAAAGTGATGATGAATAATTTAAGACTATTTTATTTATTCAGACGAGCTCCAAATTTATATTTTTTTTACTCAGACGAGCTCCAAATTTATATTTTATTTATTCAGATGAGCTTCAAATTTATATTTTATTTTTTCAGATGAGCTCCAAATTTATATTTTATTTATTCAGATGAGCTCCAAATTTATATTTTATTTATTCAGATGAGCTCCAAATTTATATTTTACTAGCGTACCCGTCCCCCACGCGTTGCCGCGGGGATAGAAGAAAGTTTGACGAAATGTATTAGAAGGATTTTACCAACGCGTTACCAATCATATGTTCTTAGATGCGTGACCATATTTTATAAAAGTGAGTTATTCAAATGTAAACAATGCCTGCGCTTGCATCATAAATATCGGGACACGGGTTTACCTACACTACCACATGAAAACATTGAGTGTACATTAATCACTCACCGAAATAATATGTTAGAACACACTTCGGTGACCGCCTCTGTGTCAGAGACGTAGAGGGGCGCTCTCAGGGCCCCCACCCCCGATTACACTACCGCAGAGGAGCTGCTTACGACCCCTGGCTCCTTAAAACTAACAGGCGCCATCGTGCCAAATAGCATCCTGTTAATAATGATGCAGATTTCGTTTTTCGCTAAAATGACACAAATGAACGGTGTGAAACCGAAATAGACTTTTATTTTTATAAACCGTATATAGAGAAAAATCACAGCCTCCCGTGGCGCCGCCCTTGCAAAATCAAAAAAGGATTTTTTTTTTACAGAACCCTTCCCTGAATTGTTCTAATCAACTCCTCAAAGTTTGATGGCGATCAGATAAATGGTGTCAAACCAAAATCGACTTTTATTTTTATATACCGTATATTGAGAAAAATCCCACCATTCAGTGGCGCCGCCCTTGCGAAATTATAAAATTTTTTTTTTTACAGAAACCTTCCCTGGAGTGTTCCAATCAACATCCCAAAGTCTCATGGCTATCGGATGAACGATGCCAAACCAAAATCGACTTTTATTTTTATATACCGTATATAGAAAAAAACAAATCGCGCCCTGTCGGGGCGCCACCCCTACGAATTTGAAATATGTTTTTTTTCGCAGAAACATCCCCAGGAATATTCTCAACAACTTCCCAAAGTTTCACGGCGATGTGATGAGAGGTGTAGTAAAGCATAAAGGACACACACACACATATACATTGCTTTTTATATATATAGATTTATTCAGATGTTTATGAGATTTATATTTTATTTATTCAGACGAGCTTCAAATTTATGACGAGCGACACTTGGCAGATAGGAAGGAACCAAAATATTTTATTCACTATGTGGTTAGTATTTGTAAACTGTACCCTCTGTGTTAGATAGTTGTTTTATTTTTGCATTTGAATGATTGCTCTTCAATAAAATACACAAAATAATTAGTTTTTCGATAAAAAATAAAACAAAGCAATGCGTGTATTTTTATTGTAGAATTTTTGTCTTCCAAAGAATCAATTAACCTGCTGTTCCAAATAGCTAATGCCAACTTCTCTGTTGATATCTCCCCAGATAGCTAATGCCAACTTCTCTGTTGATATATCCCCAGATACCTAATGCCAACATCTCTGTTGATATCTCCCCAGATACCTAATGCCAACAACTGCATCTCTGTTGATATCTCCCCAGATAGCTAATGCCAACATCTCTGTTGATATCTCCCCAGATAGCTAATGCCAACAACTGCATCTCTGTTGATATCTCCCCAGATAGCTAATGCCAACATCTCTGTTGATATCTCCCCAGATAGCTAATGCCAACAACTGCATCTCTGTTGATATATCCCCAGATAGCTAATGCCAACAACTGCATCTCTGTTGATATCTCCCCAGATAGCTAATGCCAACATCTCTGTTGATATCTCCCCAGATAGCTAATGCCAACATCTCTGTTGATATATCCCCAGATAGCTAATGCCAACAACTCTGTTGATATATCCCCAGATAGCTAATGCCAACATCTCTGTTGATATATCCCCAGATAGCTAATGCCAACAACTGCATCTCTGTTGATATCTCCCCAGATAGCTAATGCCAACATCTCTGTTGATATCTCCCCAGATAGCTAATGCCAACATCTCTGTTGATATATCCCCAGATAGCTAATGCCAACAACTCTGTTGATATATCCCCAGATAGCTAATGCCAACATCTCTGTTGATATATCCCCAGATAGCTAATGCCAACATCTCTGTTGATATATCCCCAGATAGCTAATGCCAACATCTCTGTTGATATCTCCCCAGATAGCTAATGCCAACATCTCTGTTGATATCTCCCCAGATAGCTAATGCCAACATCTCTGTTGATATCTCCCCAGATAGCTAATGCCAACAACTGCATCTCTGTTGATATATCCCCAGATAGCTAATGCCAACAACTGCATCTCTGTTGATATCTCCCCAGATAGCTAATGCCAACATCTCTGTTGATATCTCCCCAGATAGCTAATGCCAACATCTCTGTTGATATATCCCCAGATAGCTAATGCCAACAACTCTGTTGATATATCCCCAGATAGCTAATGCCAACATCTCTGTTGATATATCCCCAGATAGCTAATGCCAACAACTCTGTTGATATATCCCCAGATAGCTAATGCCAACAACTGCATCTCTGTTGATATCTCCCCAGATAGCTAATGCCAACATCTCTGTTGATATCTCCCCAGATAGCTAATGCCAACAACTGCATCTCTGTTGATATATCCCCAGATAGCTAATGCCAACAACTCTGTTGATATATCCCCAGATAGCTAATGCCAACAACTGCATCTCTGTTGATATCTCCCCAGATAGCTAATGCCAACATCTCTGTTGATATATCCCCAGATAGCTAATGCCAACATCTCTGTTGATATATCCCCAGATAGCTAATGCCAACATCTCTGTTGATATATCCCCAGATAGCTAATGCCAACATCTCTGTTGATATATCCCCAGATAGCTAATGCCAACAACTGCATCTCTGTTGATATATCCCCAGATAGCTAATGCCAACATCTCTGTTGATATATCCCCAGATAGCTAATGCCAACATCTCTGTTGATATCTCCCCAGATAGCTAATGCCAACAACTCTGTTGATATATCCCCAGATAGCTAATGCCAACATCTCTGTTGATATATCCCCAGATAGCTAATGCCAACAACTGCATCTCTGTTGATATATCCCCAGATAGCTAATGCCAACATCTCTGTTGATATATCCCCAGATAGCTAATGCCAACATCTCTGTTGATATATCCCCAGATAGCTAATGCCAACAACTCTGTTGATATATCCCCAGATAGCTAATGCCAACAACTGCATCTCTGTTGATATATCCCCAGATAGCTAATGCCAACATCTCTGTTGATATCTTCCCAGATAGCTAATGCCAACAACTGCATCTCTGTTGATATATCCCCAGATAGCTAATGCCAACATCTCTGTTGATATCTCCCCAGATAGCTAATGCCAACATCTCTGTTGATATCTCCCCAGATAGCTAATGCCAACATCTCTGTTGATATCTCCCCAGATAGCTAATGCCAACAACTGCATCTCTGTTGATATATCCCCAGATAGCTAATGCCAACAACTGCATCTCTGTTGATATCTCCCCAGATAGCTAATGCCAACATCTCTGTTGATATCTCCCCAGATAGCTAATGCCAACATCTCTGTTGATATATCCCCAGATAGCTAATGCCAACAACTCTGTTGATATATCCCCAGATAGCTAATGCCAACATCTCTGTTGATATATCCCCAGATAGCTAATGCCAACAACTGCATCTCTGTTGATATCTCCCCAGATAGCTAATGCCAACATCTCTGTTGATATCTCCCCAGATAGCTAATGCCAACATCTCTGTTGATATATCCCCAGATAGCTAATGCCAACAACTCTGTTGATATATCCCCAGATAGCTAATGCCAACATCTCTGTTGATATATCCCCAGATAGCCAATGCCAACATCTCTGTTGATATATCCCCAGATAGCTAATGCCAACATCTCTGTTGATATCTCCCCAGATAGCTAATGCCAACATCTCTGTTGATATCTCCCCAGATAGCTAATGCCAACATCTCTGTTGATATCTCCCCAGATAGCTAATGCCAACAACTGCATCTCTGTTGATATATCCCCAGATAGCTAATGCCAACAACTGCATCTCTGTTGATATCTCCCCAGATAGCTAATGCCAACATCTCTGTTGATATCTCCCCAGATAGCTAATGCCAACATCTCTGTTGATATATCCCCAGATAGCTAATGCCAACAACTCTGTTGATATATCCCCAGATAGCTAATGCCAACATCTCTGTTGATATATCCCCAGATAGCTAATGCCAACAACTCTGTTGATATATCCCCAGATAGCTAATGCCAACAACTGCATCTCTGTTGATATCTCCCCAGATAGCTAATGCCAACAACTCTGTTGATATATCCCCAGATAGCTAATGCCAACAACTGCATCTCTGTTGATATATCCCCAGATAGCTAATGCCAACAACTCTGTTGATATATCCCCAGATAGCTAATGCCAACAACTGCATCTCTGTTGATATCTCCCCAGATAGCTAATGCCAACATCTCTGTTGATATATCCCCAGATAGCTAATGCCAACATCTCTGTTGATATATCCCCAGATAGCTAATGCCAACATCTCTGTTGATATATCCCCAGATAGCTAATGCCAACATCTCTGTTGATATATCCCCAGATAGCTAATGCCAACAACTGCATCTCTGTTGATATATCCCCAGATAGCTAATGCCAACATCTCTGTTGATATATCCCCAGATAGCTAATGCCAACATCTCTGTTGATATCTCCCCAGATAGCTAATGCCAACAACTGCATCTCTGTTGATATCTCCCCAGATAGCTAATGCCAACATCTCTGTTGATATATCCCCAGATAGCTAATGCCAACATCTCTGTTGATATATCCCCAGATAGCTAATGCCAACAACTGCATCTCTGTTGATATATCCCCAGATAGCTAATGCCAACATCTCTGTTGATATATCCCCAGATAGCTAATGCCAACATCTCTGTTGATATCTCCCCAGATAGCTAATGCCAACAACTGCATGTCTGTTGATATCTCCCCAGATAGCTAATGCCAACATCTCTGTTGATATATCCCCAGATAGCTAATGCCAACAACTCTGTTGATATATCCCCAGATAGCTAATGCCAACAACTGCATCTCTGTTGATATATCCCCAGATAGCTAATGCCAACATCTCTGTTGATATCTCCCCAGATAGCTAATGCCAACAACTGCATCTCTGTTGATATATCCCCAGATAGCTAATGCCAACATCTCTGTTGATATATCCCCAGATAGCTAATGCCAACATCTCTGTTGATATATCCCCAGATAGCTAATGCCAACATCTCTGTTGATATCTCCCCAGATAGCTAATGCCAACAACTGCATCTCTGTTGATATATCCCCAGATAGCTAATGCCAACAACTGCATCTCTGTTGATATATCCCCAGATAGCTAATGCCAACAACTGCATCTCTGTTGATATATCCCCAGATAGCTAATGCCAACAACTGCATCTCTGTTGATATCTCCCCAGATAGCTAATGCCAACATCTCTGTTGATATATCCCCAGATAGCTAATGCCAACAACTCTGTAGATATCTCCCCAGATAGCTAATGCCAACAACTGCATCTCTGGTGATATCTCCCCAGATAGCTAATGCCAACATCTCTGTTGATATATCCCCAGATAGCTAATGCCAACAACTGCATCTCTGTTGATATCTCCCCAGATAGCTAATGCCAACATCTCTGTTGATATCTCCCCAGATAGCTAATGCCAACATCTCTGTTGATATCTCCCCAGATAGCTAATGCCAACAACTGCATCTCTGTTGATATATCCCCAGATAGCTAATGCCAACATCTCTGTTGATATATCCCCAGATAGCTAATGCCAACAACTGCATCTCTGTTGATATATCCCCAGATAGCTAATGCCAACATCTCTGTTGATATATCCCCAGATAGCTAATGCCAACAACTGCATCTCTGTTGATATATCCCCAGATAGCTAATGCCAACATCTCTGTTGATATATCCCCAGATAGCTAATGCCAACATCTCTGTTGATATCTCCCCAGATAGCTAATGCCAACAACTGCATCTCTGTTGATATATCCCCAGATAGCTAATGCCAACATCTCTGTTGATATATCCCCAGATAGCTAATGCCAACATCTCTGTTGATATCTCCCCAGATAGCTAATGCCAACAACTGCATCTCTGTTGATATATCCCCAGATAGCTAATGCCAACAACTGCATCTCTGTTGATATCTCCCCAGATAGCTAATGCCAACAACTGCATCTCTGTTGATATCTCCCCAGATAGCTAATGCCAACAACTGCATCTCTGTTGATATATCCCCAGATAGCTAATGCCAACATCTCTGTTGATATCTCCCCAGATAGCTAATGCCAACATCTCTGTTGATATATCCCCAGATAGCTAATGCCAACATCTCTGTTGATATATCCCCAGATAGCTAATGCCAACATCTCTGTTGATATCTCCCCAGATAGCTAATGCCAACATCTCTGTTGATATATCCCCAGATAGCTAATGCCAACATCTCTGTTGATATCTCCCCAGATAGCTAATGCCAACATCTCTGTTGATATATCCCCAGATAGCTAATGCCAACAACTGCATCTCTGTTGATATCTCCCCAGATAGCTAATGCCAACATCTCTGTTGATATATCCCCAGATAGCTAATGCCAACAACTGCATCTCTGTTGATATCTCCCCAGATAGCTAATGCCAACATCTCTGTTGATATATCCCCAGATAGCTAATGCCAACAACTCTGTAGATATCTCCCCAGATAGCTAATGCCAACAACTGCATCTCTGTTGATATCTCCCCAGATAGCTAATGCCAACATCTCTGTTGATATATCCCCAGATAGCTAATGCCAACAACTGCATCTCTGTTGATATCTCCCCAGATAGCTAATGCCAACATCTCTGTTGATATCTCCCCAGATAGCTAATGCCAACATCTCTGTTGATATCTCCCCAGATAGCTAATGCCAACATCTCTGTTGATATATCCCAAGATAGCTAATGCCAACAACTCTGTAGATATCTCCCCAGATAGCTAATGCCAACAACTGCATCTCTGTTGATATCTCCCCAGATAGCTAATGCCAACATCTCTGTTGATATATCCCCAGATAGCTAATGCCAACAACTGCATCTCTGTTGATATCTCCCCAGATAGCTAATGCCAACATCTCTGTTGATATATCCCCAGATAGCTAATGCCAACAACTGCATCTCTGTTGATATCTCCCCAGATAGCTAATGCCAACATCTCTGTTGATATCTCCCCAGATAGCTAATGCCAACATCTCTGTTGATATCTCCCCAGATAGCTAATGCCAACATCTCTGTTGATATCTCCCCAGATAGCTAATGCCAACAACTGCATCTCTGTTGATATATCCCCAGATAGCTAATGCCAACATCTCTGTTGATATATCCCCAGATAGCTAATGCCAACAACTGCATCTCTGTTGATATATCCCCAGATAGCTAATGCCAACATCTCTGTTGATATATCCCCAGATAGCTAATGCCAACAACTGCATCTCTGTTGATATATCCCCAGATAGCTAATGCCAACATCTCTGTTGATATCTCCCCAGATAGCTAATGCCAACATCTCTGTTGATATCTCCCCAGATAGCTAATGCCAACATCTCTGTTGATATCTCCCCAGATAGCTAATGCCAACAACTGCATCTCTGTTGATATATCCCCAGATAGCTAATGTCAACATCTCTGTTGATATATCCCCAGATAGCTAATGCCAACAACTGCATCTCTGTTGATATATCCCCAGATAGCTAATGCCAACATCTCTGTTGATATATCCCCAGATAGCTAATGCCAACAACTGCATCTCTGTTGATATATCCCCAGATAGCTAATGCCAACATCTCTGTTGATATATCCCCAGATAGCTAATGCCAACATCTCTGTTGATATCTCCCCAGATAGCTAATGCCAACAACTGCATCTCTGTTGATATATCCCCAGATAGCTAATGCCAACATCTCTGTTGATATATCCCCAGATAGCTAATGCCAACATCTATGTTGATATCTCCCCAGATAGCTAATGCCAACAACTGCATCTCTGTTGATATATCCCCAGATAGCTAATGCCAACAACTGCATCTCTGTTGATATCTCCCCAGATAGCTAATGCCAACAACTGCATCTCTGTTGATATCTCCCCAGATAGCTAATGCCAACAACTGCATCTCTGTTGATATCTCCCCAGATAGCTAATGCCAACATCTCTGTTGATATCTCCCCAGATAGCTAATGCCAACATCTCTGTTGATATATCCCCAGATAGCTAATGCCAACATCTCTGTTGATATATCCCCAGATAGCTAATGCCAACATCTCTGTTGATATCTCCCCAGATAGCTAATGCCAACATCTCTGTTGATATCTCCCCAGATAGCTAATGCCAACATCTCTGTTGATATATCCCCAGATAGCTAATGCCAACATCTCTGTTGATATCTCCCCAGATAGCTAATGCCAACATCTCTGTTGATATCTCCCCAGATAGCTAATGCCAACATCTCTGTTGATATCTCCCCAGATAGCTAATGCCAACATCTCTGTTGATATCTCCCCAGATAGCTAATGCCAACATCTCTGTTGATATATCCCCAGATAGCTAATGCCAACATCTCTGTTGATATCTCCCCAGATAGCTAATGCCAACATCTCTGTTGATATCTCCCCAGATAGCTAATGCCAACATCTCTGTTGATATATCCCCAGATAGCTAATGCCAACATCTCTGTTGATATCTCCCCAGATAGCTAATGCCAACAACTGCATCTCTGTTGATATCTCCCCAGATAGCTAATGCCAACATCTCTGTTGATATATCTCCAGATAGCTAATGCCAACAACTCTGTAGATATCTCCCCAGATAGCTAATGCCAACAACTGCATCTCTGTTGATATCTCCCCAGATAGCTAATGCCAACAACTGCATCTCTGTTGATATCTCCCCAGATAGCTAATGCCAACAACTGCATCTCTGTAGATATCTCCCCAGATAGCTAATGCCAACAACTGCAACTCTGTAGATATCTCCCCAGATAGCTAATGCCAACAACTGCATCTCTGTTGATATCTCCCCAGATAGCTAATGCCAACATCTCTGTTGATATATCCCCAGATAGCTAATGCCAACATCTCTGTTGATATCTCCCCAGATAGCTAATGCCAACATCTCTGTTGATATATCCCCAGATAGCTAATGCCAACATCTCTGTTGATATATTCCCAGATAGCTAATGCCAACAACTGCATCTCTTTTGGTGAGTACATGAACCAGCTACGCAAGAGATACATGAAAAGTGAGTTTGAAGAGGAGTCGAACGATGCTGAGCAAATCAGGAAAGATCAATTTCAGCAGCTGACGGATCAGTTTCTCACTTTGGCTAAACAATGGTGAGAAGAGTTTAACCCTTTAACCCACACAATGGTGAGAAGAGTTTAACCCTTTCACTCACCAGCTATAACTGTTTGAACTGCTTAGATAACCAGCGATCAATAACCTTTTAAGGTTGTTGTTTGAATTGTCCATGCAATTGATTTAGTAGCAAGGGTTAAAGGTGAGACATCCCTCAAGGTCCTTTGGGGCAGACTATGTGTTTAGGTCACAAATAGGTCAAAGAGAGGAGAAATGGTGACAGCCAAGTGTTAGAGGCAGTCAAGTATTAGTTGCAGTCAAGTATTAGTTGCAGTCAAGTATTAGTTTAATTAAACTGGACATATAAGTAGGGTGGGGTGGTTGAGGTCAGTCAGTGCCCAAGTGGTTCTACCATATGGTTGTATTGTGGGGTGGGGATAGAGTTTAGTCACTGGAACTGTCCAAGTGTTACAGGAACTGCTCAGTATCACATTCTAGGTGTAGACAATATGTAGACAATATGTAGACAATATGTAGACAATATGTAGACAATATGTAGACAATATGTAGACAATATGTAGACAATATGTAGACGATATGTAGACGATATGTAGACGATATGTAGACGATATGTAGACAATATGTAGACAATATGTAGACGATATGTAGACGATATGTAGACGATATGTAGACAATATGTAGACATTATGTAGACAATATATAGACAATATGTAGACAATATGTAGACAATATGTAGACAATATGTAGACAATATGTAGACAGTATGTTGACAGTATGTAGACAGTATGTAGACAATATGTAGACAATATGTAGACAGTATGTAGACAATATGTAGACAATATGTTGACAATATGTAGACAATATGTAGACAATATGTAAACAGTATGTAGACAATATGTAGACAGTATGTGGACAGTATGAAGACAGTATGTAGACAGTATGTAGACAATATGTAGACAGTATGTAGACAGTATGTAGACAATATGTAGACAGTATGTAGACAGTATGTAGACAGTATGTAGACAATATGTAGACAGTATGTAGACAATATGCAGACAATATGTAGACAATATGTAGACAGTATGTAGATAATATGTAGACAGTATGTAGACAATATGTAGACAGTATGTAGACAATATGTAGACAATATGTAGACAATATGTAGACAATATGTAGACAATATGTAGACGATATGTAGACGATATGTAGACGATATGTAGACGATATGTAGACGATATGTAGACGATATGTAGACGATATGTAGACGATATGTAGACAATATGTAGACAATATGTAGACAATAGGCAGACAGTATGTAGACAGTATGTAGACAATATATAGACAATATGTAGAGAGTATGTAGACAATATGTAGATGATATGAAGACAGTATGCAGACAATATGCAGACAATATGTAGACAATATGTAGACAATATGTAGACAATATGTAGACAATATGTAGACAATATGCAGACAGTATGTAGACAATATGTAGACAATATGTAGACAGTATGTAGACAATATGTAGATGATATGAAGACAGTATGCAGACAATATGCAGACAATATGCAGACAATATGTAGACAATATGTAGATGATATGTAGACAATATGTAGACAATATGTAGACAATATGCAGACATTATGTAGACAATATATAGACAATATATAGACAATATGTAGACAGTATTTGATGGTGGCACATACACTTGATGTTTGTGTTGAAAAAGCTAAGCCTGTTGTTAAAATAGATTTTGTGTCATGTACCAGTAAGCTACTAATTAACTAATTAGTTAATTAATTTCACAGCTGTGACATCATGTTGGAGGAGATGTTCATTGACCTGAGAGACAGCAACTGTTTTAACGATCTGATGACACGAAACTGGTAGGTTAAAAACACAATTGATTTTTTGTTTTTGTGTTTTTAAAATAGTTATGTACAAATTGATTTTTTGTTTTTGTGTTGTTTAAATAGTTATGTACAAATTGATTTTTTGTTTTTGTGTTGTTTAGTTATGTACACAATTGATTTTTTGTTTTTGTGGTGTGTAAATAGTTATGTACAAATTGATTTTTTGTTTTTGTGTTGTTTAAATAGTTATGTACAAATTGATTTTTTGTTTTTGTGTTGTTTAGTTATGTACACAATTGATTTTTTGTTTTTGTGGTGTTTAAATAGTTATGTACAAATTGATTTTTTTTCTTTTACGTTCTGAAAACTTCTTAAAAATTTAAATATCATTGTGAAGCACAGGTATTCTGTCAGTCTACAACAAGGCATTAGGCCCTGCTTATTGATACAATCATTAGGCTGTGTGCTTGTTGAGACTATGAATAGTATGTGCTTGTGGTATAAGTTCCTTGGGTTCAATATTGCATTACAATAGTTAACTGACAGTTAGAAGAAAAGAGCTTGAATGTATGAACTCTATTGAGCAACATGATTGAATGTATGAACTCTATTGAGCAACATGATTGAATGAACTCTATTGAGCAACATGATTGAATGTATGAACTCTATTGAGCAACATGATTGAATGAACTCTATTGAGCAACATGATTGAATGAACTCTATTGAGCAACATGATTGAATGTATAAACTCTATTGAGCAACATGATTGAATGAACTCTATTGAGCAACATGATTGAATGTATAAACTCTATTGAGCAACATGATTGAATGTATGAACTCTATTGAGCAACATGATTGAATGTATAAACTCTATTGAGCAACATGATTGAATGTATAAACTCTATTGAGCAACATGATTGAATGTATGAACTCTATTGAGCAACATGATTGAATGTATGAACTCTATTGAGCAACATGATTGAATGTATCAACTCTATTGAGCAACATGATTGAATGTATGAACTCTATTGAGCAACATGATTGAATGAACTCTATTGAGCAACATGATTGAATGTATGGCCTCTATTGAGCAACATGATTGAATGTATCAACTCTATTGAGCAACATGATTGAATGTATCAACTCTATTGAGCAACATGATTGAATGTATGGCCTCTATTGAGCAACATGATTGAATGTATCAACTCTATTGAGCAACATGATTGAATGTATGAACTCTATTGAGCAACATGATTGAATGTATTAACTCTATTGAGCAACATGATTGAATGAACTCTATTGAGCAACATGATTGAATGTATGAACTCTATTGAGCAACATGATTGAATGAACTCTATTGAGCAACATGATTGAATGTATCAACTCTATTGAGCAACATGATTGAATGTATGGCCTCTATTGAGCAACATGATTGAATGTATCAACTCTATTGAGATTGAGCAACATGATTGAATGTATCAACTCTATTGAGATTGAGCAACATGATTGAATGTATGAACTCTATTGAGCAACATGATTGAATGTATCAACTCTATTGAGCAACATGATTGAATGTATGGCCTCTATTGAGCAACATGATTGAATGAATGAACTCTATTAAGCAACATGATTGAATGTATGGCCTCTATTGAGCAACATGATTGAATGTTCTAGGATGGCCAATTCGAGTGGCGTGGAGACCATTATAGCAACATGGGCCGACTACCACCAAGACTTTCTACACCTCAAGCCCATGATGTATGAGATTTTACTGGCAAAAGGCCAGAAAAAAATCATTAAGGAATACGTCAAAGCTTTGCTATCCAGGTAGTTAACTCTGTATTATTATCTGATCACTGTTGTAGCATGCTCTCCCCTTGTTGGTTCAGGCTTGAGTAAGATAGAATGCTCTCCCCTTACATAAAAACAATAGTTTAACCAACTGTACATAGCTTGTAAATCACGAAGACTTAATGCTGCTACCATTTCAATGACTGTTGTAACTGAAAGCATATCTGTTTCATTCATTGTTATACGTGTATCACCCTCCATTTAATTCAGTTTCAAATTTTATTCTGCTGGGTTGGGGGGGGGGGGGGGGCGGGAGTTTACATCTTATTAATTTAATTACAGCATAGAACCATAAGCAATTAATATTAAATTAAAATAATTTAAATGGGAATATTTGAATGAGTGGATGAAAGGTTTGAGTTTGGTGTGTGTTGCAGGAAACTCTCCTTCAAGAACTACGACGAGAGAAAACAGTCGTCAGAGAAAATAATTTCTGAAGCTGAGCAGATCAAGGCTCAGTTCATGGAGATGTCCCCTAAACTGGTTAGTGTCTTGTCCATTTGTTCATATCATCATATGATTGAACAATCAAAATCCTTAATTGTGGAAATGCATTATACCGGCGCCCGGGGACAAACTTTCAATTTGGTTCCCCCCTTGGGAGCAAAGTTTTGATTTGCACCCCCCCTCAAACTTTTGTTCGATTTGCAGCCCCCCCCCCCCCCTCAAACTATTTATAATGCAAAAATGCAGCTAAAATGACATTTTAATTTGTTTTTCCAACCCATTTTGGCTCGCCTGAAGGTCGGCACCCAGGGACATATGTACCCCCCCCCCCCCCCCCTCGCTACACCTCTGTAACTCATCGAAAGAAACGTTTAACCTAGATATTGTTATATCAGTTTTACAACAATTTTTTTTATCAAGTCTCTAGCAGTTTTTGTAGCTCAAACCCTTGCATCTCTGTATTGAACTCACACGTCATCATGTTTTCATATTGTTCGTACCGTACAAATATGTGCCATGTGTGTTTTACCTGTCACAAATATGTGATGTGTGTTTTACCTGTCACAAATATGTGATGTGTGTTTACCTGTCACAAATATGTGATGTGTGTTTACCTGTCACAAATATGTGATGTGTGTTTACCTGTCCCAAATATGTGATGTGTGTTTACCTGTCACAAATATGTGCATGTGTTTCACCTGTAACCTAAAAGAAGCCTAAAAGGTAACCTGTTACCTGACAAATATAATCTAGTTATTGCACCTGTTTCAGGATGCTTCAATGTTTGATGTGCTACCTGCCCTGGCGGAGGTTGTTAAACTCAAAGACAGCTCTATGCTCTCTCTGGAAGTTACTGTAAGTCCTCTATATTGCAGTGGTTTCAAATTACTGTAAGTCTTGCTTCAGTCCTCTATATTGCAGTGGTTTCAAATTACTGTAAGTCTTGCTTCAGTCCTCTATATTGCAGTGGTTTCAAATTACTGTAAGTCTTGCTTCAGTCCTCTATATTGCAGTGGTTTCAAATTACTGTAAGTCTTGCTTCAGTCCTCTATATTGCAGTGGTTTCAAATTACTGTAAGTCTTGCTTCAGTCCTCTATATTGCAGTGGTTTCAAATTACTGTAAGTCTTGCTTCAGTCCTCTATATTGCAGTGGTTTCAAATTACTGTAAGTCTTGCTTCAGTCCTCTATATTGCAGTGGTTTCAAATTACTGTAAGTCTTGCTTCAGTCCTCTATATTGCAGTGGTTTCAAATTACTGTAAGTCTTGCTTCAGTCCTCTATATTGCAGTGGTTTCAAATTACTGTAAGTCTTGCTTCAGTCCTCTATATTGCAGTGGTTTCTAATTACTGTAAGTCTTGCTTCAGTCCTCTATATTGCAGTGGTTTCAAATTACTGTAAGTCTTGCTTCAGTCCTCTATATTGCAGTGGTTTCTAAAAAGTTATTAACTTAATGTTTGAGTAATTGCTAAAAAGTTATTAACTTAATGTTTGAGTAATTGCTAAAACGTTATTAACTTAATGTTTGAGTAATTGCTAAAAAGTTATTAACTTAATGTTTGAGTAATTGCTAAAAAGTTATTAACTTAATGTTTGAGTAATTGCTAAAAAGTTATTAACTTAATGTTTGAGTAATTGCTAAAAAGTTATTAACTTAATGTTTGAGTAATTGCTAAAAAGTTCTATAACTTAATTTTTCAGGGATTTGCTAAACAGTTCTATAACTTAATATTTCAGGGATTTGCTAAAAAGTATCCAGACATAAGGCTGGAACAACTGGTTAATTTAATTTTATGTCGTGGTGACATCAGCAGGTCTGACGCCAGACAGGTAAGGTCATCCTTTTTTTTACACAGGTGTAAAACATTATTTCACACAGGTGTAAAACATTATTTCACACAGGTATAAAACTTACTCAAACTTTATTTTTACACAGATATAAAACTTACACAAACATTATTTCACACAGGTATAATTATCACAAATCTTTAATTTTTGCCAATGCACAATAAATTAATAAAATTCTATCCAAAAATAACCATGTAGCCTTAGACATAAAATTCTATTCTGTGATTTAGACATATTTTTTCTCTTGCTCTAGCCTATGTTTGAAATTGACACAGTCCATTTATTAGTTTTTACATTTATTTGGATTGAATATCTGACCTGTATCTTGAATATCTGACCTGTATCTTGAATATCTGACCTGTATCTTGAATATCTGACCTGTATCTTGAATATCTGACCTGTATCTTCAATATCTGACCTGTATCTTGAATATCTGACCTGTATCTTGAATATCTGACCTGTATCTTCAATATCTGACCTGTATCTTCAATATCTGACCTGTATCTTGAATATCTGACCTGTATCTTGAATATCTGACCTGTATCTTCAATATCTGACCTGTATCTTCAATATCTGACCTGTATCTTCAATATCTGACCTGTATCTTGAATATCTGACCTGTATCTTCAATATCTGACCTGTATCTTCAATATCTGACCTGTATCTTCAATATCTGACCTGTATCTTCAATATCTGACCTGTATCTTGAATATCTGACCTGTATCTTGAATATCTGACTTTTATCTTTGAGCAGTTAGCGCTGGACAGTGTGGGAGAAGACGACGCCTCACAAGCCAAGCCAAAGGGAATTTTTTCCGAGATCGCAGCATCTGGCTGAGATGTGCGAGTTAAGGATGTGGTTCTCTGAGATGTGTTAACATCTAGTGTGATGTTATAGATGTTTGTTAACACTACTGATGTGATGTTACTTTGATGTGCTAACTATGCCTGTTCTCAAAGTTGTAACAAAATTACAATGATAAACATCTGCATGTTACAAGTATTTGAACTTTAATGTCATAATTCATTTGGTGTTTATCACATTATTCATGTCATTTATTTTTCTGATTCACTTGTACAATAAATATAATTTATTCTGACTCTTGTTACATGTCTTAGATTTGTGCCTACAAATGCTCTGTTAGTCCTAGATTTGTGCCTACAAATGTCCTATTAGTCCTAGATTTGTGCTATGTTTGTCCTGCTAGTCCTAGATTTGTGCCTACAAATGTCCTATTATTCCTAGATTTGTGCTATGTTTGTCCTGTTAGTCCTAGATTTTGTGCTATGTTTGTCCTGTTAGTTCTAGATTTGTGCCTACAAAAGTCCTGTTAGTCCTAGATTTGTCCTGTTTGTCCTGTTAGTCCTAGATTTGTGCCTACAAACTGCCTACAAAAGTCCTGTTAGTCCTAGATTTGTGCTGTTTGTCCTGTTAGTCCTAGATTTCTGCCTACAAACTGTGCCTACAAAAGTCCTGTTAGTCCTAGATTTGTGCTGTTTGTCCTGTTAGTCCTAGATTTGTGCCTACAAACTGTGCCTACTATAGTGCTGTTGCTATCAGAAAGCTGCCTGTCTGCTGTGATGTACACGATGGTACACGTCATCAGAAGTTGGGTGGGTAGAGGAAAACAGCCGGCACCCAGCTGGTGTAAGAGTTCAAAACATTTGGAATTGTATGCCAGAAGTAGTTGTAGGACTGGGTAAATAGTGTGGCAGGTTATAGACTTGTCCTGGGGCAGCTTCAACTAGTCTTGTTGTGAACTACTTGATTAGACACCGTGTTCGTTCAACAGTTGAACATTGAGTGGACCAAACAAGAGAATGATACGATGCAGTTGGTTTCCAGAAAGAAGCGCAACGGAAAAAAGCGCAAACAGAAAATTGCGCACACAGAAAAATGCTCAAAGAGAAAAATGCGCAAACAGAAAATTGTGCACACAGAAATATGCGCACACAGAAAAAAGCGCAAACAGACAATTATGAGCACACAGAAAAAAGCGCAAACAAAAATTTGCGCACACAGAAAAATGGTTGCTGCATATTTATGCCAGGACAAGACCTAGTTTATGAAATTAACTTCAGCCATCGGCTTTCATTCGTCTAACTCACGCACGATTGTTTTTGTCAAAACACCGTCAATTTAAAGTTTATTTTTTTGCTTTCCCAAGAGCTTGAGGGGAAAATAACCTCGCGAGAATTCAGCATTCAATGTCCGTTCTCGCGAGATTTAAACACTCCATATAGCTGGCCATTTCTCCCCATACACAAATATACTCCAATATTGAACTTTAACTAGAGTAAGTAGCATTACTTCCAACTTGAACTACGTGTCAAAAAGCCAATGATATGGCTTGACTCTTAACCCTACGGTTTTCCTCTAGAAATATCTGTAGAAGCTGCATAGTCACATCTGTGTGCTGTCCATGACGTCATACAAATCGCCTTCCTCTTCCCGTGGATCATACTCCTGCCCCGCCCACCCGTTCTTCGGTCTGCCAGCGCCATTTTGTGACGTCGGTCTGGGAACAGACGGCAGTGGCCTGTTCCTGTTGGCCGGCTTGCCCTTAGCCCGAGGGTCAGGCTGGCCCTTAGCCCGCGGGTCAGGCTGTGATTGTTGGCTACGTCTCATCTGGGCAGGGGGAACAGGCCTGCCGTTTTTGGGTTTGAGGGGCAGTTTTGGGTAACTCTGCGTAGTCGTCTGCTTCATCAGGTGTTCTGGTCGTGCGGGGAGGGGAGGTGGGGATGTTGGTGAATTTAAATCTAAATTCGGTTCTGATTTTGTTGTCTTTAGAACTAATGGCTTAGGTATTTGGTTTTGTTTTTTGGCGTTTGTTTTAGAAGGTTTATCTGGCAACTTGAGTTTCTCGGCCGATGGCGGCGAAAAACTTTTCAGGACTGGTTTCGGTTTGGCTGGTGGCCGAGGAGGTAGCGGCAGGGGCGGAGAAATGGTGAGTAGTTTTTGTCTTGAGTCTGGAACATTCGATGGCGAGGGGTCTTCACGTCTGCTGTCGACGCTCGCTCTTCGCGCGTCTTTGGCTGGCGGGGGCGGAGCTAAAGGGAACTCGTCCTCGTCGTCTTCAAAGTCGTAGCGTGAGTCCCAGGACTCGGCGCGGTACAGGTGGAATGTGGGCGTGTCGTCTGCAGGTGGGGGTGGCGGGGGTGGGGGTTGAGTTGGGGGGCGGATTGCTGAAAAAAATAAGGAATGTTATACTAAGTTAAAAATTTATCAAATTATATTTTTTAAAACATCAATATATGGATAGTCAAATGATTTAAAGACTGCTACAGCTAAACACATAATTGCGAAGTGTTTTTTTTAAACACCTGATACACAAGCAAATAGGAACACACAAAACCATGTTAACCCAGATACACACATAAATATCTTTCTCATAAACACATACTAATAAACACCACTACATAAGACAAATATGCCATACGAGCCAACCCGCTGCGTATCATACGCCGGTCGCTATTTAGTTGTTTTCTTTTCGACTTTTCAGTAATTCATAATTTGTGAATTCGACAGTAACACTGCTGCCACTGAAAATATTTGCTTTAAAACACTATCAGTAAGCCGTTAAGGACAACGTTAAGGACTCCCACCCTCCTTTCCCCCAACCCCCCCCCCCCCACCCGTGAAAGCAGCCTCCTCTTAGCTACCTCCCCTAAGTTTAAAATCGTTTCAAACTAAATTATCTGCCCCTAAAAGCCGTCACTAAACCCGGCTCTACGATTGTAAACATTTATCGTGAACCACAGCTCACCAGACTTCATAGAGAGGAAGAGAGGGGACTGCATTATATATATATATATATATATATATATATATATATATATATATATATATATATATATATATATAGATTATTATGTACAGATACTGCGACATAAAAACATATCTTAACACGTACAGATACATAATGTCATACACAGACACAAACTGATGCATACAACACATTGACACCTACAAACATCCACTGACACACACACACACACACATAATGACTGTAAAGCAAGCTGTAACATACTGACACCCATAACTCATACTGAGACCCATGAATGTATTTTGTCATAAACTGCACCAACTGTCAGCAGTGTGTTCAGATTAACCTATCATGTCACGTGTGTGTTCACGGATTGACCTATCATGTCACGTGTGTTCACAGATTGACCTATCATGTCACGTGTTCACAGATTGACCTATCATGTCAAGTGTGTGTTCACAGATTGACCTATCATGTCACGTGTGTGTTCACAGATTGACCTATCATGTCACGTGTGTGTTCACAGATTGACCTATCATGTCACGTGTTCACGGATTGACCTATCATGTCACATGTTCACAGATTGACCTATCATGTCACGTGTTCACAGATTGACCTATCATGTCACGTGTTCACAGATTGACCTATCATGTCACGTGTGTGTTCACAGATTGACCTATCATGTCACGTGTTCACAGATTGACCTATCATGTCACATGTTCACAGATTGACCTATCATGTCACGTGTTCACAGATTGACCTATCATGTCACGTGTTCACAGATTGACCTATCATGTCACGTGTGTTCACAGATTGACCTACCGTGACGACGTGGGGTCTTGCTGGGGTAGATCTTCTTACAGCCCGTGAACTCCTCTGGCAGTGGCACCGTGGAGATGGGCTTGAAGGTGAAGCGGCTCTGGAAGTCTGGCAAACACAGGAAGTGGGGCTTTCATGGGCTGGATAGACAGGTCAGGCAGTCTGTTGGTCAGACAGTCTGTTGGTCAGGCAGTCTGTTGGTCAGGCAGTCTGTTGGTCAGGCAGTCTGTTGGTCAGTCAGTCTGTCAGGCAGTCTGTTGGTCAGGCAATCTGTTGGTCAGACAGTCTGTCGGTCAGTCAGTCTGTTGGTCAGTCAGTCTGTTGGTCAGGCAGTCTGTTGGTCAGTCAGTCTGTTGGTCAGGCAGTCTGTTGGTCAGGCAGTCTGTTGGTCGGTCAGTCTGTCAGGCAGTCTGTTGGTCAGGCAGTCTGTTGGTCAGTCTGTTGGTCAGGCAGTCTGTTGGTCAGACAGTTTGTTGGTCAGGCAGTTTGTTGGTCAGGCAGTCTGTTGGTCAGTCAGTCTGTTGGTCAGGCAGTCTGTTGGTCAGTCAGTCTGTTGGTCAGTCAGTCTTTTGGTCAGACAGTCTGTTGGTCAGACAGTCTGTTGGTCAGGCAGTCTGTTGGTCAGTCAGTCTGTTGGTCAGGCAGTCTGTTGGTCAGTCAGTCTGTTGGTCAGTCAGTCTGTCAGGCAGTCTGTTGGTCAGGCAATCTGTTGGTCAGACAGTCTGTCGGTCAGTCAGTCTGTTGGTCAGTCAGTCTGTTGGTCAGGCAGTCTGTTGGTCAGTCAGTCTGTTGGTCAGGCAGTCAGGCAGTCTGTTGGTCAGTCAGCCTGTTGGTCAGGCAGTCTGTTGGTCAGTCAGTCTGTTGGTCAGGCAATCTCTCAGTCAGTCTGTTGGTCAGTCAGCCTGTTGGTCAGGCAGTCTGTTGGTCAGTCAGCCTGTTGGTCAGGCAGTCTGTTGGTCAGGCAGTCAGGCAGTCTGTTGGTCAGTCAGCCTGTTGGTCAGGCAGTCTGTTGGTCAGGCAGTCTGTTGGTCAGTCAGTCTGTTGGTCAGGCAGTCTGTTGGTCAGGCAGTCTGTTGGTCAGTCAGTCTGTTGGTCAGGCAGTCTGTTGGTCAGTCAGTCTGTTGGTCAGGCAGTCTGTTGGTCAGTCAGTCTGTCAGGCAGTCTGTTGGTCAGTCAGTCTGTTGGTCAGTCAGTCTGTCAGGCAGTCTGTTGGTCAGTCAGTCTGTTGGTCAGTCAGTCTGTCAGGCAGTCTGTTGGTCAGGCAGTCTGTCAGGCAGTCTGTTGGTCAGTCAGTCTGTTGGTCAGGCAGTCTGTTGGTCAGTCAGTCTGTCAGGCAGTCTGTTGGTCAGGCAGTCTGTTGGTCAGTCAGTCTGTTGGTCAGACAGTCTGTTGGTCAGGCAGTCTGTCAGGCAGTCTGTTGGTCAGGCAGTCTGTTGGTCAGGCAGTCTGTTGGTCAGTCAGTCTGTCAGGCAGTCTGTTGGTCAGGCAGTCTGTTGGTCAGACAGTCTGTTGGTCAGTCAGTCTGTCAGGCAGTCTGTTGGTCAGGCAGTCTGTTGGTCAGACAGTTTGTTGGTCAGGCAGTCTGTTGGTCAGACAGTTTGTTGGTCAGGCAATCTGTTGGTCAGTCTGTCTGTTGGTCAGGCAGTCTGTTGGTCAGACAGTCTGTTGGTCAGTCAGTCTGTCAGGCAGTCTGTTGGTCAGGCAGTCTGTTGGTCAGACAGTTTGTTGGTCAGGCAGTCTGTTGGTCAGGCAGTTTGTTGGTCAGTCAGTCTGTTGGTCAGGCAGTTTGCTGGTCCAGTCTGTCGGTCAGACAGTCTGTTGGTCAGGCAGTCTGTTTCTCAGCGAGTCATCCACTCAGTCTGTTAGCTAGTCAGTCTGTCTTGCTGTCTTTCTATGTGCCTAGTAGACCATTTGTTAATTAGTCTGTGAGTAAGTTGATAACGGAATCACCGCTACACCCTGTCCCCTGCATGCTAATGACATATCCTTGTTACAACCCTCGACCTTTGACCCTTATCTGAGGTAACCCCCCCCCCTCCCCACAGACCGTCTGTCGGTTGAAGTGCTCACCATTGTCCAGAATAAGGTCCAGAGAATTTTTCCGCTCCGGTATGGGTGGTGGCAGCTCCTCAGCCGTGTCCGGCATAAAGTGCCGGACAGGAAGTGCCGGCGGGCTGTCATTTGCCCCGCTCAGCTTCTTCAGGTTCAGTTCTGGAATAAAAGATCATACGAGTTAGATCTTGGATCACAAACTTAGATCTAGAACTAAAGTTAAACGTCCTTGGGGTCGTCATAAATAACGTCAGACTCGTAGTTTGGGGGGGGGGGGGGTGGGTACATAATTTTGTGCCGTTGTGTGATGAGAAGGAGGGGGTGGGGGGTTCAGATGGTGTGACGTCACACTTTTGTATTTAAAAAAAAAGCAATGTTAGAGAATGAATTTTAGCCGTTATTTCGCGCTTTAGAAAACTGTTTTAATAAATTGTAATAGAAATTGATGTAAATACTCTATGTTGAGAGAGTTTAGACAAGATTTGTAGGCTGACGTGTGACGTCATTTTAGGAAATTGGGTCTGCCTTTCTTTAACGACGTGTGACGGAGGTAAAGGGGGGGGGGGGAAGGTAAGAATCGCCAAAAAAAGCGTGACGTCATTTATGGATGACCCCATAGGGATTAGATCATGGATCACTAACTTGGATCTAGAACTAAAGTTTATTAGGACTAGATCTTAGATTAAAGGATTTGATCCAGATCTAAACATTACAAATTAATATACTTGAGTTGAGAAGACCCTATGTGGATCGTAAACATATTTTTTATACTGAATACGTCATAGTTGTTTCAACCAATAGCAGATCACTGCCGTAAAAACATCACAAAAATATCACAATCACCATTTGACGGAGCAGATAGTTTCATATCACGAACTGTCCAGTCCCCAACACAAAAGGAATTGTCCAGTCCCGAACACAGAAGGAATTGTCAAGTCCCCAACACAAGAGGAATTGTCCAGTCCCCAACATAAAAGGAATTGTCCAGTCCACAACACAAAAGGAATTGTCCAGTCCCAAACACAGGCCAATAGTTCACGCAGTAGCGTCAAATCGAGATCTAATTGTCGCCCTTTAGCCGGCTAGAAAATCTTCAAGCAAATAACTTCACCAGCCCAACACAGTTGATTTCTGTTTCATAGTTACTTCCCTTTGCGAGTTACTCTCCGTCATAAGCCCTCAGGGGCTGAGTTTTTAAATGGTTTTCATTTCAAGAAAGATAACTGGGTGCACAAACTAAATTGATTGTAAAAATATGTTGAAATGTTAGCCATTTTCAATTATTTAAAAAGTAGGCCTTGCTATTTAAAAAGTTAAAATTCATTTTTTTTTATTTTCAGAAAGCGCTAAAAAGTCAATGCCTTTCAATAAAAATCAAATATTTTGGTGTTGAATAAAAAGAGTTCAAATTAAATTGTTCAATTAAAAATTTGGTCGTGAAATTTTTGCAAACCACTGTTCAAATCACTGCCGCTGTATTTTATAGTAACACACGCTGAGCAGAAGTGACAGACAATTGTTGGAAGTTTAGCAGACTGGCGGTCGTCTGCTGATTGGTTTCAACATGCTCATCAATAACCAGTCGATCAGGGGCTCGACCAGGAACTTCAGGTGTGTTGAGGGAAGGTGAGATGGTGTGCTGGTGGCTTACACCGTCTCACCTGCGGCGTTGGCAGGTATGTTAACGCGACGGGAGACACGTGATCATGTGTGTAGTTGTTTGATAGACAGGAAACTGTCGGACACACTCGGAAAGGTACACATATACACATCGGCAGAGAAATAACAAAAATATAGGCATATACACATATACACATCGGCAGAGAAATAACAATAATATAGGCATATACACATAAATCACTCAAAACATTTGGTCACACACGCATATATATATATATATATATATATATATATATATATATATATATATATATATATATATATATATATATATATATATAGGCATATATATATGTATATATATATATATATATATATATATATATATATATATATATATATATATATATAGGGGCCTATATATATTTATATATATATATATATATATATATATATATATATATATATATATATACAAATATAGAACATATTAACGTGATATGTAATTAAGTATTACAAACCAGCAATCACTTCATTCATCACAATCATCAAAATCCTCTAAACATCAGACTCGCCGCTATAGCAAATACGTGACAGTTCAGAGAATAGTGCGATTAGCTTTGTTTGGCACTTATTTATCTGGCATGTTTGCTAAGGCGCATTCGCCTGACTCCTGCTCTGAGCCGTCTGCTGTTTCTTCACGTCATTATTTATCAGACGACTTAAGGTAACGCTGCAAACATTTCCAGCTCATCGTCTGCTAGATCAAATGTAGGCCCCGACCAACGAGTTCACGCGAAAAGATGGGGTCCTTTAAATGGCACGGATTAAACTGATCAGCATTAGACATTCGTTAGCAGGCCCAGCATCACAGGTTCAAAGTTGGATTCAACTGAAATGATCTAAATGACGAAAACAGCCACCAATCTAAATGACGAAAACAGCCACCAATCTAAATGACAAAAACAGCCACCAATCTAAATGACGAAAACAGCCACCAGTCTAAATGACGAAAACAGCCACCAATCTAAATGACCAAAACAGCCATTAATATAAATGACGAAAACAGCCACCAATCTAAATGACAAAAACAGCCACCAATCCTTGAAGATGTGGGGCTACAAGTCACGTTAAGCTTTAGATTGTTGCCACGTCACTTGTCAATACCAGTAATATAGACAGTCTATAATAGACTGTCTATAATGGATTGTCTATTATAGACTATATTTATAGACTGTCTATTATACTCTATTTATAGACTGTCTATAATAGACTGTCTATAATAGACTGTCCATTTAGAAGACGTTTCGGACTAAGGTCTTCCACTGAGTAAATATAATGACGTCAAGCTGTTTCGTACGACTTTTACCTGCCCGACTCCCCATCATCACAAAAATGTCTGACGACCCCCCCCCCGATAAAATAACGTCACATTTCTGTCAAATGTGTATTTTCAATGGGTTTTAAACATGGTGTACACACGAACCCTGGGGTTTAATATGGTGTACACACGAACCCTGTAGCTTCTAATTAACAAACAAGTCGCACAGTTGAACTTAATTAACCACACGGCTTAACCTAATCAGGCCACAGTTTAACCAGTGAAACAGTTGAACCTACAGTTGAACCTACAGTTGAACCTACTTAACCAGTG
Source organism: Physella acuta (assembly GCF_028476545.2). Lineage (NCBI taxonomy): Eukaryota > Metazoa > Mollusca > Gastropoda > Physidae > Physella > Physella acuta. The sequence goes on along the minus strand of NW_026733046.1, from coordinate 123,986 downwards.
AAACAGTTGAACCTACTCAGGTTTAACCAGTCAAACAGTCCAACTTACTTATGTCCATCTTTGCCTGACGAAGCAGGTTTAGCCCGCTGTTCCAGTTGGTCGAGTTGAGTTTATTCTTGCTCTTCCTCTCCACCTCAAGCACCGCCTCAGATTTACGACGAAATTTCTCACCCAGTAATCCATTGATGGATAAGTTATCCATGCTGGAAGCGTGGGATAATCCTTTATCCTTGCGTCTGTTTTTGCCGTGGAAGAGCCCATTGAAATGCGACATAATTTCACTCTGCATTTCGTCAAGATTAAAATTTCCACAAGAAAAAAAAACAGCAAAGAAAAAAATCTTTGACTTTCTTCAAATCATGTCTCGTCTGTCCCGTGGTTTGAAAAGTTCCATCTTATGCGTGACGTCTGCTTCAAATCCCTGGCCCCACGGTCCTGACGCGGCTATGTCCGGCCAATGTTTGTCAACAAAGTCGACCGCAACCAACAACACCAACACATGCAGTCAACAGCCGCCAAAACTGTTAGCAGACGGGATCATGATTTTGACACCAGGTCTAATTTCATCTTCGCCGCGGGCTCATTTCATCCAACCAACGAAAAACTATTGGGACGGTATTTTCGGTCGTCAAGTTTTATTGAAACATTAACATACCAGAACTTGATAGTTTTAGAATCCAGTTCTTAAAAAGTCTAACTTTATAAACTAAAAATTGAATATTTCGTCGTCAGGTTACACTTTTTAACACACTGAACGATGATAGCCAAACTTTAAACTAAATTTTTTTAGGACTTTATATATTCCGGCACAAATTACAAAAAAACACGTTCATAGACAGCAGCCTCGATTGTATCATAACATTTCATTGTGAACTAGGCCTGCATGTAAAAATAAATGGCTGTAAATAGTTCTCTTTCATACTTCTCAAACGCTGTGTGAAATTTCCAAAACAAATTTTAGCAGCTCCCAGATTTTTCTCTTCATTCAAACCAAAATTGTGTTTCATTGTTTGAGGGCGAAAAGATGTAATAATCTTTTAATATCGGCGGGCATAGCCAGGGTCACGTCGTCTGGGCCTGCTGATTGGCTAATGGCGGGTAAAATGGTGAGTTCGTCTGCTGTCCATTGTCTCCCCTTGCAAGGTGTCGACAAAGCCCGTATGGGGTCGCTGTTAATGTGCTTGTTCAGAGGGTTTGATTGTGTTTGTCTTTATGCGAGGATTCAACAATTGGCTGACACACAGCGAGAAAATATGCAGTTGCTCTCCATCTGATGTGAGACAATTGTTTGTCGGAGGACTGTACAGAAGGAGTGAGACAAAAACATTGCACTTTTAATTAATGGCCCTCACAATAGATTTACAGTATTGGAATAGATGAACACATTAGCCATCAAATATATATATATATATATATATATATATATATGTGTGTGTGTGTGTGTGTGTGTGTGAAATTTTGGTTGTTTATTTCACTGCTTTAGTTTTTCCATAGCTTTTAAACTGTTTCTTACAGTTAAAAATAATGAGACATTTGAGAGAGTATTAGTTTAAAGTTGTTTGCAACACTAACTACATCTTTAAGTTTGGTCAGTCCTGACTAAACCAAATCACACAGCTATGTATGAATGACCAGTATAAAAAACCAGATCACCAGATCACGCAGCGATGTATGAAATGCAAGTATGAGATGTCGAAATTTGAAGATAATCACTGTTGTGATGATGTGACATTTCAACAGCTAAAAAAAATTAGCATAATTAGCTCTAATCAAACTACAATCAACTCCATGCCTCTCATCGTGGGACTGCCCATCTGTTAGCCGTGACCTCTCTCAAACAATTCTTAGACCGAGTTTGTTAAACTTTTTCCTTTAATCGTGACATTGTTGTTGGTCCAAAAGTCACCACAGGCTCAGTACGTCATCAACAATCTGGACCACGCGCCAAGTACTATCGGTTCAACATTTCCAGATCTTGTTCCGACTGTATTTCACATTTGTACCGGAGGTATTCTGGTCGGAAGCAAAACCACAACCACGGTAACCACACATGTTACCATAAGTACACCATCTTTTCATGAGCTTTTAAATTTAGCTGTTCTCTCGAGAACAACAGTCAAATTTCGGAGTCGCTGCAGCATTTTGTATTAGGTCCATGGGCCACTGTCTGGGTCCATGGGCCACTGTCTGGGTCCATGGGCCACTGTCTGGGTCTACTGTCTGGGTCCACTGTCTGGGTCCATGGGCCACTGTCTGGGTCCATGGGCCACTGTCTGGGTCCATGGGCCACTGTCTGGGTCTACTGTCTGGGTCCACTGTCTGGGTCCATGGGCCACTGTCTGGGTCCACTGTCTTGTTCCACTGTCTGGGTCCATGGGCCACTGTCTGGTTCCACTGTCTGGGTCCACTGTCTGGGTCCATTGTCTGGGTCCATGGGCCACTGTCTGGGTCCATGGGCCACTGTCTGGGTCCACTGTCTGGGTCCATGGGCCACTGTCTGGGTCCATGGGCCACTGTCTGGGTCCACTGTCTGGGTCCATGGGCCACTGTCTGGGTCCATGGGCCACTGTCTGGGTCCACTGTCTGGGTCCATGGGCCACTGTCTGGGTCCATGGGCCACTGTCTGGGTCCATGGGCCACTGTCTGGGTCCACTGTCTGGGTCCATGGGCCACTGTCTGGGTCCATGGGCCACTGTCTGGGTCCACTGTCTGGGTCCATGGGCCACTGTCTGGGTCCATGGGCCACTGTCTGGGTCCACTGTCTGGGTCCATGGGCCACTGTCTGGGTCCACTGTCTGGGTCCATGGGCCACTATCTGGGTCCACTGTCTGGGTCCATGGGCCACTATCTGGGTCCACTGTCTGGGTCCACTGTCTGGGTCCACTGTCTGGGTCCACTGTCTGGGTCCACTGTCTGGGTCCATGGGCCACTGTCTGGGTCCATGGGCCACTGTCTGTGTCCACTGTCTGGGTCCACTGTCTGGGTCCACTGTCTGGGTCCATGGGCCACTGTCTGGGTCCACTGTCTGTGTCCACTGTCTGGGTCCATGGTCCACTGTCTGGGTCCATGGTCCACTGTCTTGGTCCACTGTCTGGGTCCACTGTCTGGGTCCACTGTCTGGGTCCACTGTTTGGGTCCACTGTCTGGGTCCATGGGCCACTGTCTGGGTCCACTGTCTGGGTCCACTGTCTGGGTCTACTGTCTGGGTCCACTGTCTGGGTCCATGGTCCACTGTCTGGGTCCACTGTCTGGGTCCACTGTCTGGGTCCACTGTTTGGGTCCACTGTCTCCATGGGCCACTGTCTGGGTCCATGGGCCACTGTCTGGGTCCATGGGCCACTGTCTGGGTCCATGGGCCACTGTCTGGGTCCATGGTCCACTGTCTGGGTCCACTGTCTGGGTCCACTGTCTGGGTCCACTGTCTGGGTCCACTGTCTGGGTCCACTGTCTAGGTCTACTGTCTGGGTCCACTGTCTGGGTCCATGGGCCACTGTCTGTGTCCATGGTCCACTGTCTGGGTCCACTGTCTGGGTCCACTGTCTGGGTCCACTGTCTCCATGGGCCACTGTCTGGGTCCATGGGCCACTGTCTGGGTCCATGGGCCACTGTCTGGGTCCACTGTTTGGGTCCACTGTCTGGGTCCATGGGCCACTGTTTGGGTCAATGGGCCACTGTCTGGGTCCATGGGCCACTGTCTGGGTCCACTGTCTGGGTCCACTGTCTGGGTCCATGGGCCACTGTTTGGGTCCACTGTCTGGGTCCATGGGCCACTGTTTGGGTCCATGGGCCACTGTCTTGGTCCACTGTCTGGGTCCACTGTCTGGGTCCATTGTCCACTGTTTGGGTCCACTGTCTGGGTCCATGGGCCACTGTTTGGGTCCATGGGCCACTGTCTGGGTCCACTGTCTGGGCCCATGGGCCACAGTCTGGGTCCATGGGCCACTGTCTGGGTCCACTGTCTGGGTCCTCTGTCTGGGTCCATGGGCCACTGTTTGGGTCCATGGGCCACTGTCTGGGTCCATGGGCCACTGTCTGGGTCCACTGTCTGGGTCCACTGTCTGGGTCCATGGGCCACTGTCTGGGTCCACTGTCTGGGTCCACTGTCTGGGTCCACTGTCTGGGTCCACTGTCTGGGTCCATGGGCAACTGTCTGGGTCCACTGTCTGGGTCCACTGTCTGGGTCCACTGTCTGGGTCCACTGTCTGGGTCCACTGTCTCCATGGGCCACTGTCTGGGTCCATGGGCCACTGTCTGGGTCCATGGGCCACTGTCTGGGTCCATGGGCCACTGTCTGGGTCCACTGTCTGGGTCCACTGTCTGGGTCCACTGTCTGGGTCCACTGTCTGGGTCCATGGGCCACTGTCTGGGTCCACTGTCTGGGTCCATGGGCCACTGTCTGGATCCACTGTCTGGGTCCATTGTCTGGGTCCACTGTCTGGGTCCATGGGCCACTGTCTGGGTCCATGGGCCACTGTCTGGATCCACTGTCTGGGTCCATTGTCTGGGTCCACTGTCTGGGTCCATGGGCCACTGTCTGGGTCCATGGGCCACTGTCTGGGTCCCTACACATTGAGCCCTACACCTTGAGCCCTACACCTTGAGCCCTACACCTTGAGCCCTACACATTGAGCCCTACACCTTGAGCCCTACAGAGCCCCTACACCTTGAGCCCTATATCTTGAGCCCTACACCTTGAGCCCTACACCTTGAGCCCTACACCTTGAGCCCTACACCTTGAACCATACACCTTGAGCCCTACACCTTGAGCCCTACACCTTGAGCCCTACACCTTGAGCCCTACACCTTGAGCCCTACACCTTGAGCCCTATATCTTGAGCCCTACACCTTGAACCCTACAGAGCCCTACACCTTGAGCCCTACACATTGAGCCCTACACCTTGAACCATACACCTTGAGCCCTACACCTTGAACCATACACCTTGAGCCCTACACATTGAGCCCTACACCTTGAGCCCTACACATTGAGCCCTACACTTTGAGCCTTACACCTTGAGCCCTACACCTTGAGCCCTAGAGCCCTACACCCTGAGCCCTACACCTTTAGCCCTACACTTTGAGCCTTACACCTTGAGCCCTACATCTTGAGCCCTAGAGCCCTACACCCTGAGCCCTACACCTTTAGCCCTACACCTTGAGCCCTACACCTTGAGCCCTACACCTTGAGCCCTACACCTTGAGCCCTACACCTTGAGCCCCTACACCTTGAGCCCTACACCTTGAGCCCTACAGAGCCCCTACACCTTGAGCCCTACACCTTGAGCCCTACACCTTGAGCCCTACACCTTGAGCCCTACAGAGCCCCTACACCTTGAGCCCTACACCTTGAGCCCTACACCTTGAGCCCTACACCTTGAACCATACACCTTGAGCCCTACACCTTGAGCCCTACACCTTGAGCCCTACACCTTGAGCCCCTACAGAGCCCCTACACCTTGAGCCCCTACATCTTGAGCCCTACACCTTGAGCCCTACACCTTGAGCCCTACACCTTGAGCCCTACACCTTGAGACCTACACCTTGAGCCCTACACCTTGAGCCCTACACCTTGAGCCCTACAGAACCCTACACCTTGAGCCCTACACCTTGAGCCCTACACCTTGAGCCCTACACCTTGAGCCCTACTCCTTGAGCCCTACAGAACCCTACACCCTGAGCCCTACACCTTGAGCCCTACACCTTGAGCCCTACACCTTGAGCCCTACACCTTAAGCCCTACAGAGCCCCTACACCTTGAGCCCTACACCTTGAGCCCTACACCTTAAGCCCTACAGAGCCCCTACACCTTGAGCCCTACACCTTGAGCCCTACACCGTGAGCCCTACACCTTGAGCCCTACACCTTGAGCCCTACACCTTGAGCCCCTACACCTTGAGCCCCTACAGAGCCCTACACCTTGAGCCCTACACCTTGAGCCCTACACCTTGAGCCCCTACAGAACCCTACACCTTGAGCCCTACACCTTGAGCCCTACACCTTAAGCCCTACAGAGCCCCTACACCTTGAGCCCTACACCTTGAGCCCTACACCTTGAGCCCTACACCTTGAGCCCTACACCTTGAGCCCTACACCTTGAGCCCCTACACATTGAGCCCCTACAGAGCCCCTACACCTTGAGCCCTACACCTTGAGCCCTACAGAGCCCTACACCTTGAGCCCTACACCTTGAGCCCTACACCTTGAGCCCCTACAGAACCCTACACCTTGAGCCCTACAGAGCCCTACACCTTGAGCCCTACACCTTGAGCCCTACACCTTGAGCCCTACACCTTGAGCCCTACACCTTGAGCCCTACACCTTGAGCCCTACACCTTGAGCCCTACACCTTGAGCCCTACACCTTGAGCCCCTACAGAGCCCTACACCTTGAGCCCTACACCTTGAGCCCTACACCTTGAGCCCTACACCTTGAGCCCTACACCTTGAGCCCTACACCTTGAGCCCCTACAGAACCCTACACCTTGAGCCCTACAGAGCCCTACACCTTGAGCCCTACACCTTGAGCCCTACACATTGAGCCCTACACCTTGAACCATACACCTTGAGCCCTACAACTTGAACCATACACCTTGAGCCCTACACATTGAGCCCTACACCTTGAGCCCTACACATTGAGCCCTACACTTTGAGCCTTACACCTTGAGCCCTACACCTTGAGCCCTAGAGCCCTACACCCTGAGCCCTACATCTTTAGCCCTACACTTTGAGCCTTACACCTTGAGCCCTACATCTTGAGCCCTAGAGCCCTACACCCTGAGCCCTACACCTTTAGCCCTACACCTTGAGCCCTACACCTTGAGCCCTACACCTTGAGCCCTACACCTTGAGCCCTACACCTTGAGCCCCTACACCTTGAGCCCTACACCTTGAGCCCTACAGAGCCCCTACACCTTGAGCCCTACACCTTGAGCCCTACACCTTGAGCCCTACACCTTGAGCCCTACAGAGCCCCTACACCTTGAGCCCTACACCTTGAGCCCTACACCTTGAGCCCTACACCTTGAACCATACACCTTGAGCCCTACACCTTGAGCCCTACACCTTGAGCCCTACACCTTGAGCCCCTACAGAGCCCCTACACCTTGAGCCCCTACATCTTGAGCCCTACACCTTGAGCCCTACACCTTGAGCCCTACACCTTGAGCCCTACACCTTGAGACCTACACCTTGAGCCCTACACCTTGAGCCCTACACCTTGAGCCCTACAGAACCCTACACCTTGAGCCCTACACCTTGAGCCCTACACCTTGAGCCCTACACCTTGAGCCCTACTCCTTGAGCCCTACAGAACCCTACACCCTGAGCCCTACACCTTGAGCCCTACACCTTGAGCCCTACACCTTGAGCCCTACACCTTAAGCCCTACAGAGCCCCTACACCTTGAGCCCTACACCTTGAGCCCTACACCTTAAGCCCTACAGAGCCCCTACACCTTGAGCCCTACACCTTGAGCCCTACACCGTGAGCCCTACACCTTGAGCCCTACACCTTGAGCCCTACACCTTGAGCCCCTACACCTTGAGCCCCTACAGAGCCCTACACCTTGAGCCCTACACCTTGAGCCCTACACCTTGAGCCCCTACAGAACCCTACACCTTGAGCCCTACACCTTGAGCCCTACACCTTAAGCCCTACAGAGCCCCTACACCTTGAGCCCTACACCTTGAGCCCTACACCTTGAGCCCTACACCTTGAGCCCTACACCTTGAGCCCTACACCTTGAGCCCCTACACATTGAGCCCCTACAGAGCCCCTACACCTTGAGCCCTACACCTTGAGCCCTACAGAGCCCTACACCTTGAGCCCTACACCTTGAGCCCTACACCTTGAGCCCCTACAGAACCCTACACCTTGAGCCCTACAGAGCCCTACACCTTGAGCCCTACACCTTGAGCCCTACACCTTGAGCCCTACACCTTGAGCCCTACACCTTGAGCCCTACACCTTGAGCCCTACACCTTGAGCCCTACACCTTGAGCCCCTACAGAGCCCTACACCTTGAGCCCTACACCTTGAGCCCTACACCTTGAGCCCTACACCTTGAGCCCTACACCTTGAGCCCTACACCTTGAGCCCCTACAGAACCCTACACCTTGAGCCCTACAGAGCCCTACACCTTGAGCCCTACACCTTGAGCCCTACACCTTGAGGCCTACACCTTGAGCCCTACACCTTGAGCCCTACACCTTGAGCCCTACACCTTGAGCCCTACACCTTGAGCCCTACACCTTGAGCCCCTACAGAACCCTACACCTTGAGCCCTACAGAGCCCTACACCTTGAGCCCTACACCTTGAGCCCTACACCTTGAGCCCTACACCTTGAGCCCTACACCTTGAGCCCTACACCTTGAGCCCTACACCTTGAGCCCTACACCTTGAGCCCTACACCTTGAGCCCTACACCTTGCCCTACACCTTGAGCCCTACACCTTGAGCCCCTACACCTTGAGCCCTACACCTTGAGCCCTACACCTTGAGCCCTACACCTTGAGCCCTACACCTTGAGCCCTACACCTTGAGCCCTACACCTTGAGCCCCTACAGAGCCCTACACCTTGAGCCCCTACACCTTGAGCCCTACACCTTGAGCCCTACACCTTGAGCCCCTACAGAACCCTACACCTTGAGCCCTACACCTTGAGCCCCTACAGAGCCCCTACACCTTGAGCCCTACACCTTGAGCCCTACACCTTGAGCCCCACACCTTGAGCCCCTACAGAACCCTACACCTTGAGTCCTACACCTTGAGCCCCTACAGAGCCCCTACACCTTGAGCCCTACATCTTGAGCCCTACACCTTGAGCCCTTCACATTGAGCCCTACAGAACCCCTACACCTTGAGCCCTACACCTTGAGCCCTACACCTTGAGCCCCTACACCTTGAGCCCTACACCTTGAGCCCTACACCTTGAGCCCTACAGAGCCCTACACCTTGAGCCCTACACCTTGAGCCCTACACCTTGAGCCCCTACAGAGCCCCTACACCTTGAGCCCTACACCTTGAGCCCTACAGAGCCCTACACCTTGAGCCCTACACCTTGAGCCCTACACCTTGAGCCCTACACCTTGAGCCCTACACCTTGAGCCCTACACCTTGAGCCCTACACCTTGAGCCCTACACCTTGAGCCCTACACCTTGAGCCCTACACCTTGAGCCCTACACCTTGAGCCCTACACCTTGAGCTCCTATACCTTGAGCCCTACACCTTGAGCTCCTATACCTTGAGCCCTACACCTTGAGCCCTACACCTTGAGCCCTACACCTTGAGCCCTACACCTTGAGCCCTACACCTTGAGCCCTACACCTTGAGCTCCTATACCTTGAGCCCTACACCTTGAGCTCCTATACCTTGAGCCCTACACCTTGAGCAACTATACCTTGGTACTAGATTTTTTTCTTGATAAAATATCCTGGAAAATGTGTTTATCTTAAACTTTTAAAAGATTTGGAAATTTAAACTAGGTCATGATGACGTCGTATTTGAAGAACAGCAGAGATAAAAAAAAATGTAAACTATTTTTTTGCCAAATAAACGCATGAAAGATTTGACCCGCGTTATTAAAAAAAAACAACAACAATCCAATGAAACCATTGGTTAATTCTAGTCACGTGTGAAAACATGTTTCCAATGTTCGTGTCCAACACTTGTATAAAATGGGACTGAACCGATGTCTCCAAACAAGAAATAATTTACCCTGAAGGTCTTAGAGAGCGAGGTAAGTTTGGTACATTCGTTACAGTTAAACGCCAGTTGTGTTGTTTAGCTTAACCATTTGTACCATTATTGTACCTTCGCGACTTGTACCCTGCTGTACTGTTGTACCGTGGTACATTCCTAACCTAATGTTTAGCTCGTTCAACGTAACATAACAGCAATATACATACAAATATTCAATAGCCGGACCAATGAAATAGACTTTCACAGCTATGGACATGCAATTATTCAATAGCTCTAAGAATGAAATAGCTTAACTGGTTAAAAACGATATGGCAAAGAAAAGTTCCACCATATTTATTGACATACATGCGAGATTATGCACTCTATTTCACCTACCTCGATAGTCTACTTTTTAAACTTCAAAAATCCGAGCTCAATTTCAACAAGTTGGAAAATAATTTTTTTATCTATCGTGAATAGAAATATTTTCTTGTGAATATATATATATACTAAGTTTAAAAGATTTTTCCTTTTAGGTTCGACAATGATGAAAATTGTAATTTTAGCTGCACTGATTTGCATTTGTTCTGGCCACTTATGCCTTGTCAGCCCCGCCCAACGAGGAACTGCCAATGGTATCAATGCTGCAGGTATGCTCGTGTTCATGAACAGCCAATGGTATCAATGCTGCAGGTATGCTCGTGTTCATGAACAGCCAATGGTATCAATGCTGCAGGTATGCTCGTGTTCATAGACTGTACAGTACGGCATTTTGGAGATTAATTTCGGGCATTTGTCGCATTCGGGCAAGTGACCCCCCTCCCCTCCCCTCCACATTAAGTATCGCCTAACTAGTGACGCCTCTGATCAGATGTAAACCCTCTTACCACATTCAGTGGTCAGCGTGTATTGTGACCGCCCACCTCCCCCAAAGAATTTTAAGTGCGCCCCCCCCCCCCCCCCCCCCCCTTGAAAGTTTCAAGCGCCGCCACCCCTCAGAGAAAGCGTGAAAGAAGCACTGTTGGTGATTGTGGTGACTGAATAGTTGTGTTGTAACACAGAAATTATGATCGTGAGTAAAATTGTGCTCATGATCGCAGAACATATTCGATAAACTCAGACAATTGGACGAGAGCTATCTTTTAATGAGGCCAGTATTTGTGTTTTAAAAAAATAATGCTAAACTACGTAAATGTGTGTGTGTGTGTATATGTGCGCCAAAGTGTGAAAGTGGCCCAGTGTCAGAGTTCAGTAAACAGATTCACCATGGTTTCGAATGATGATAAAAACACTAAAAGGACAACTGAAAAGAAAAAGAAGTGTAAAAAATGTCCCCCCCCCCAACAATGTCCTCTTGTTGTCCCCCAACAATGTCCTCTTGTTGTCCCCCCCCCAACAATGTCCTCTTGTTGTCCCCCCCCCAACAATGTCCTCTTGTTGTTCCCCCCTCCCAACAATGTCCTCTTGTTGTCCCCCCCCCCCCCAACAATGTCCTCTTGTTGTCCCCCCCCCCAACAATGTCCTCTTGTTGTCCCCCCCCCAACAATGTCCTCTTGTTGTCCCCCCAACAATGTCCTCTTGTTGTCCCCCCAACAATGTCCTCTTGTTGTCCCCCCAACAATGTCCTCTTGTTGTCCCCCCAACAATGTCCTCTTGTTGTCCCCCCCCCCAACAATGTCCTCTTGTTGTCCCCCCCAACAATGTCCTCTTGTTGTCCCCCCCAACAATGTCCTCTTGTTGTTCCCCCAACAATGTCCTCTTGTTGTCCCCCCCCCCCCCCAACAATGTCCTCTTGTTGTCCCCCCCAACAATGTCCTCTTGTTGTTCCCCCAACAATGTCCTCTTGTTGTCCCCCCCCCCCAACAATGTCCTCTTGTTGTCCCCCCCAACAATGTCCTCTTGTTGTCCCCCCAACAATGTCCTCTTGTTGTCCCCCCAACAATGTCCTCTTGTTGTCCCCCCCCCAACAATGTCCTCTTGTTGTCCCCCCCCCCCCAACAATGTCCTCTTGTTGTCCCCCCCCCCAACAATGTCCTCTTGTTGTTCCCCCCCCCCCAACAATGTCCTCTTGTTGTCCCCCCCCAACAATGTCCTCTTGTTGTCCCCCCCCCCCAACAATGTCCTCTTGTTGTCCCCCCCCCCAACAATGTCCTCTTGTTGTCCCCCCAACAATGTCCTCTTGTTGTCCCCCCAACAATGTCCTCTTGTTGTCCCCCCCCCCCAACAATGTCCTCTTGTTGTCCCCCCAACAATGTCCTCTTGTTGTCCCCCCAACAATGTCCTCTTGTTGTTCCCCCCCCCCCCCCAACAATGTCCTCTTGTTGTCCCTCCAACAATGTCCTCTTGTTGTCCCCCCAACAATGTCCTCTTGTTGTCCCCCCCCCCCCCAACAATGTCCTCTTGTTGTCCCCCCAACAATGTCCTCTTGTTGTCCCTCCAACAATGTCCTCTTGTTGTCCCCCCAACAATGTCCTCTTGTTGTCCCCCCAACAATGTCCTCTTGTTGTTCCCCCCCCCCAACAATGTCCTCTTGTTGTCCCTCCAACAATGTCCTCTTGTTGTCCCCCCAACAATGTCCTCTTGTTGTCCCCCCAACAATGTCCTCTTGTTGCCCCCCCCCCCCAACAATGTCCTCTTGTTGTCCCCCAACAATGTCCTCTTGTTGTCCCCCCCAACAATGTCCTCTTGTTGTCCCCCCCCCCCCAACAATGTCCTCTTGTTGTCCCCCCCCCCCAACAATGTCCTCTTGTTGTCCCCCCAACAATGTCCTCTTGTTGTCCCTCCAACAATGTCCTCTTGTTGTCCCCCCAACAATGTCCTCTTGTTGTCCCCCCAACAATGTCCTCTTGTTGTTCCCCCCCCCCCAACAATGTCCTCTTGTTGTCCCTCCAACAATGTCCTCTTGTTGTCCCCCCAACAATGTCCTCTTGTTGTCCCCCCCCCCAACAATGTCCTCTTGTTGTCCCCCCCAACAATGTCCTCTTGTTGTCCCCTCCAACAATGTCCTCTTGTTGTCCCCCCAACAATGTCCTCTTGTTGTCCCCCCAACAATGTCCTCTTGTTGTTCCCCCCCCCCCAACAATGTCCTCTTGTTGTCCCCCCAACAATGTCCTCTTGTTGTCCCCCCAACAATGTCCTCTTGTTGTTCCCCCCCCCCAACAATGTCCTCTTGTTGTCCCCCCAACAATGTCCTCTTGTTGTCCCCCCAACAATGTCCTCTTGTTGTTCCCCCCCCCCCAACAATGTCCTCTTGTTGTCCCCCCAACAATGTCCTCTTGTTGTCCCCCCCAACAATGTCCTCTTGTTGTTCCCCCCCCCCCCCCCCAACAATGTCCTCTTGTTGTCCCTCCAACAATGTCCTCTTGTTGTCCCCCCAACAATGTCCTCTTGTTGTCCCCCCCCCCCAACAATGTCCTCTTGTTGTCCCCCCAACAATGTCCTCTTGTTGTCCCTCCAACAATGTCCTCTTGTTGTCCCCCCAACAATGTCCTCTTGTTGTCCCCCCCAACAATGTCCTCTTGTTGTTCCCCCCCCCCAACAATGTCCTCTTGTTGTCCCCCCCCCCCCCCAACAATGTCCTCTTGTTGTCCCCCCCAACAATGTCCTCTTGTTGTCCCTCCAACAATGTCCTCTTGTTGTCCCCCCCAACAATGTCCTCTTGTTGTCCCCCCAACAATGTCCTCTTGTTGTCCCCCCCCCCCCAACAATGTCCTCTTGTTGTCCCCCCAACAATGTCCTCTTGTTGTCCCCCCAACAATGTCCTCTTGTTGTCCCCCCCCCCCCCCCCAACAATGTCCTCTTGTTGTCCCCCCCCCCCCAACAATGTCCTCTTGTTGTCCCCCCCAACAATGTCCTCTTGTTGTCCCCCCAACAATGTCCTCTTGTTGTCCCCCCCAACAATGTCCTCTTGTTGTCCCCCCCCCAACAATGTCCTCTTGTTGTCCCCCCCAACAATGTCCTCTTGTTGTCCCCCCAACAATGTCCTCTTGTTGTCCCCCCAACAATGTCCTCTTGTTGTCCCCCCAACAATGTCCTCTTGTTGTCCCCCCCAACAATGTCCTCTTGTTGTCCCCCCCCCAACAATGTCCTCTTGTTGTCCCCCCAACAATGTCCTCTTGTTGTCCCCCCAACAATGTCCTCTTGTTGTCCCCCCCAACAATGTCCTCTTGTTGTCCCCCCAACAATGTCCTCTTGTTGTCCCCCCCAACAATGTCCTCTTGTTGTCCCCCCCCCCCCCAACAATGTCCTCTTGTTGTCCCCCCCCCAACAATGTCCTCTTGTTGTCCCCCCCAACAATGTCCTCTTGTTGTCCCCCCCAACAATGTCCTCTTGTTGTTCCCCCCCCCAACAATGTCCTCTTGTTGTCCCCCCCAACAATGTCCTCTTGTTGTCCCCCCCAACAATGTCCTCTTGTTGTCCCCCCCAACAATGTCCTCTTGTTGTCCCCCCAACAATGTCCTCTTGTTGTCCCCCCAACAATGTCCTCTTGTTGTCCCCCCAACAATGTCCTCTTGTTGTCCCCCAACAATGTCCTCTTGTTGTCCCCCCCAACAAATGGTCCTCTTGTTGTCCCCCCAACAATGTCCTCTTGTTGTCGCCCTCCCAACAATGTCCTCTTGTTGTCCCCCCCCAACATGTCCTCTTGTTGTCCCCCCCCCAACAATGTCCTCTTGTTGTCCCCCCCCCAACAATGTCCTCTTGTTGTCCCCCCAACAATGTCCTCTTGTTGTCCCCCCCCCAACAATGTCCTCTTGTTGTCCCCCCCCCCCAACAATGTCCTCTTGTTGTCCCCCCCAACAATGTCCTCTTGTTGTCCCCCCCAACAATGTCCTCTGTGTCATGTCCCCCCCCCCAACAATGTCCTCTTGTTGTCCCCCCCCCCAACAATGTCCTCTTGTTGTCCCCCCCAACAATGTCCTCTTGTTGTCCCCCCCAACAATGTCCTCTTGTTGTCCCCCCCAACAATGTCCTCTTGTTGTCCCCCCCAACAATGTCCTCTTGTTGTCCCCCCCAACAATGTCCTCTTGTTGTCCCCCCCCCCAACAATGTCCTCTTGTTGTCCCCCCCAACAATGTCCTCTTTTCTTGTTGTCCCCCCCAACAATGTCCTCTTGTTGTCCCCCCAACAATGTCCTCTTGTTGTCCCCCCCCAACAATGTCCTCTTGTTGTCCCCCCAACAATGTCCTCTTGTTGTCCCCCCAACAATGTCCTCTTGTTGTCCCCCCCCCCCCAACAATGTCCTCTTGTTGTCCCCCCCCCAACAATGTCCTCTTGTTGTCCCCCCAACAATGTCCTCTTGTTGTCCCCCCAACAATGTCCTCTTGTTGTCCCCCCAACAATGTCCTCTTGTTGTCCCCCCAACAATGTCCTCTTGTTGTCCCTCCAACAATGTCCTCTTGTTGTCCCCCCAACAATGTCCTCTTGTTGTCCCCCCCAACAATGTCCTCTTGTTGTCCCCCCAACAATGTCCTCTTGTTGTCCCCCCAACAATGTCCTCTTGTTGTCCCCCCCCCCAACAATGTCCTCTTGTTGTCCCCCCAACAATGTCCTCTTGTTGTCCCCCCAACAATGTCCTCTTGTTGTCCCCCCCAACAATGTCCTCTTGTTGTCCCCCCAACAATGTCCTCTTGTTGTCCCCCCCCCAACAATGTCCTCTTGTTGTCCCCCCAACAATGTCCTCTTGTTGTCCCCCCAACAATGTCCTCTTGTTGTCCCCCCCCCCCCACAACAATGTCCTCTTGTTGTCCCCCCAACAATGTCCTCTTGTTGTCCCCCCAACAATGTCCTCTTGTTGTCCCCCCCAACAATGTCCTCTTGTTGTCCCCCCAACAATGTCCTCTTGTTGTCCCCCCAACAATGTCCTCTTGTTGTCCCCCCCAACAATGTCCTCTTGTTGTCCCCCCAACAATGTCCTCTTGTTGTTCCCCCCCCCAACAATGTCCTCTTGTTGTCCCCCCCCCCAACAATGTCCTCTTGTTGTCCCCCCCCCCCCAACAATGTCCTCTTGTTGTCCCCCCAACAATGTCCTCTTGTTGTCCCCCCCCACAATGTCCTCTTGTTGTCCCCCCCCCCCCCCAACAATGTTCTCTTGTTGTCCTACAGGTGCACAGGACTGCTACCTGATTACGCCACCGTGTGGGGGCCGAGCTCAAAACTTGACGTCAACCACTGGACTGCTGTAAGCCTGCTATCATTGGTGGACAATCATTCCCAATCAAATCACGCTCGTACACAATCATTCTCAATCATCTCACACTTGCACACAATAATTCCCAATCATTCCCAATCATCTCACACTCGCACACAATCATTCTCAATCATCTCACGCTCGTACACAATCATTCTCAATCATCTCACACTCGAACACAATCATTCTAAATCATCTCACACTCGTAATTGCCAATGTCCCAATGTTGTAATGTCCCAATGTTGTAAGTAATGTCCCAATGTTGTAAGTAATGTCCCAATGTTGTATGTAATGTCCCAATGTTGTATGTAATGTCCCAATGTTGTATGTAATGTCCCAATGTTGTAAGTAATGTCCCAATGTTGTAAGTAATGTCCCAATGTTGTAAGTAATGTCCCAATGTTGTATGTAATGTCCCAATGTTGTATGTAATGTCCAATGCTTTTGTTTTACAAACTAAAATAATTATGACGTAGAGGGAGTCAAACCATAAATGTCATGTCACACAGTTGAAGTCATGTCTATCAGTTAAGTCACATGACACAGTTAAGTCACATGACAGTTAAATCACATGACACCGTTTGTTTCATCCACCCACAGAGCCGGTAAAAATTTTGTCGTCACCTTCCAAAAGAACATTGACCACTTCAACAGCGCCGCACCTGTAAGTCTGTGTCGTCTGCTTCATGTTAGTCTGTCGTCTGCTTCATGTTAGTCTGTCGTCTGCTTCATGTTAGTCTGTCGTCTGCTTCATGTTAGTCTGTCGTCTGCTTCATGTTAGTCTGTCGACTGCTCCATGTTAGTCTGTCGTCTGCTTCATGTTAGTCTGTCGACTGCTCCATGTTAGTCTGTCGTCTGCTTCATGTCAGTCTGTAATCTGCTTAATGTTAGTCTGTCGTCTGCTTCATGAATTTACCTCACGGATAGTTCCATTGAAAATTTCAATTATTTTAGATTTTATTTATCTTATGTGTAAAGAAAGGGGCATAACTCTGGTAATTGCTTATATTTACATGTGTGAAACAAGGGGTGTAATTACGAGAATTGTTTTTATTTAGAGGCATAAAACCAGAACGTAATTCTAACAATTCTTTACATTTAAACGTGTGAATCAAGGGACGTAATTCTAATAATTCTTTACATTTAAATGTGTGAATCAAGGGACGTAATTCAAACAATTGTTTACATTTAAACGTGTGAATCAAGGGACGTAATTCTAACAATTCTTTACATTTAAACGTGTGAATCAAGGGACGTAATTCTAATAATTCTTTACATTTAAATGTGTGAATCAAGGGACGTAATTCAAAGAATTGTTTACATTTAAACGTGTGAATCAAGGGACGTAATTCTAACAATTCTTTACATTTAAACGTGTGAATCAAGGGACGTAATTCTAATAATTCTTTACATTTAAATGTGTGAATCAAGGGACGTAATTCAAACAATTGTTTACATTTAAACGTGTGAATCAAGGGACGTAATTTAAACAATTGTTTACATTTGTGTGAAGCAAGGGACGTAATTCAAACAATTGTTTACATTTAAACGTGTGAAGCAAGGGACGTAATTTAAAAAATTGTTTACACCTCCACCGTGTAGGGTTACTTCAGCGTGTCACTGGGTGCTGACGAGACGTCCTTGAAAGAGTTGACCCGTGTCCCTGACACGAGTGACCCGTCCTTGACCCTCTACTCTGCAACCATCGCTGTACCCCGCACGTAAGTGTTTAACCCTCTAGGTTCCCCTGGGTTCAGTTGTTTAACCCTCTGTGTGCCGCCAATGACTCGCCAGATCCACCTTTAGGTTCACCTGATGTCACAGTTGTTGCTTGAAGGCTAGGGTTGTGTTGTGAACTCATTAGGATTCTCCACTCATTAATTAGCATAATCCTGTAGCCATATCAATATCTGTACCGTGTTGTTAAGACTGATGTAACTGGACTTGAAATGCAATATATAGAACACAGCTTTACGCTCTGATTGGAAAAAAATATTGACCAGACTTCCAGGTACCAAGGAAAACTTCTGTGGTAATGTTTACTATTTTATCAGGGAGGAACATCCCCTATTGTTATTGTTTTTTTTCGACAGTTTCCAAATTTAAATTCTGTATTAAACATTTTTTTTTCATTTTTATTGCTGTATTAAAAAGTTTTCCTTCTTATGTCTGTCTTTACGAAATGTAAACAATCCCTTTACGAAATGTAAACAATTCCTGTACGAAATGTAAACAATCCCTTTACGAAATGTAAACAATTCCTTTACGAAATGTAAACAATCCCTGTACGAAATGTAAACAATCCCTTTACGAAATGTAAACAATCCCTTTACGAGATGTAAACAATCTCTTTACAAAGTGTAAACAATCTCTTTACAAAATTTAAACAATTCCTTTCAGACCCGGCAACCAGGTGCTACAAGTCAGCTACGTCACAAACAAAACGCCGCCATTGTTCAACCAGTGTAGTGACGTAATTATTGTAGAAAACGACGTCCTTCCTGTTGGTTAAGATGATGGTTTAATTTATTTGACCTTTGAACTGAAATAAAAACAAAACGTGTTCTTTATATCGCACTTGGCTGTTTGGTTTCATCAGGAGAAACGGTTCAACTCAGTACTGTCGTTTTGTTCTATCGTTTTGTTCTATCGTTTTGTTCTATCGTTTTGTTCTATCGTTTTGTTCTATCGTTTTGTTCTGTCGTTTTGTTCTATCGTTTTGTTCTATCGTTTTGTTCTATCGTTTTGTTCTATTGTTTTGTTCTATCGTTTTGTTCTATCGTTTTGTTCTATCGTTTTGTTCTATCGTTTTGTTCTATCGTTTTGTTC
Source organism: Physella acuta (assembly GCF_028476545.2). NCBI lineage: Eukaryota > Metazoa > Mollusca > Gastropoda > Physidae > Physella > Physella acuta. The sequence continues at coordinate 105,295 of NW_026733046.1, read as the reverse complement.
TATCGTTTTGTTCTATCGTTTTGTTCTATCGTTTTGTTCTATCGTTTTGTTCTATCGTTTTGTTCTGTCGTTTTGTTCTATCGTTTTGTTCTATCGTTTTGTTCTATCGTTTTGTTCTGTCGTTTTGTTCTATCGTTTTGTTCTATCGTTTTGTTCTATCGTTTTGTTCTGTCGTTTTGTTCTATCGATTTGTTCTATCCATTTGTTCCACATGTGTTGGAGGGGATCCCTTCCAACACTAAAATTAAGAACGAAGAAAAAGAAGATACTTTTTTAAAAATACACATTATGTCTATAGAGTTTGTCTAATGTTCTACTCGAAGTACATAAACACAGAATAGAAACATGTTTTCTTGTTCACATAAAAAATCGTGCAGGGTTAAAGTAAAGGTAAATATGCATTTTAACCAATCAACTGCGATCACGGCCAGATGTCAAATGGGCTAAATATATAAGGGTTATTGAAAGTGAAGTTTATACAGCCGCATAAACAACAACAATATATGATCAGGTGGGAGGGGAATGGATGGTCTTGTAGGAAGGGAATGGATGGTCTTGTGAGAGGGGAATGGATGGTCTTGTGCAGGGGCGGAACTACAGTGCCGCCAGACCCCGCAATGCGGGGGGGGGGGGGGCACGCCGTTTAGGGGCCCACAGCCGACCATAATAAATTTTTTATAGTTAAAAAAAAATGATTTTCTTGCATTTTTAACTTGATGGTTGTTTTGTAAAAAGATTACCATAGCTGCGGTTGGATTATCTTTATTCTATAGACACCACCCCACGCTCTAGTATATTCTTTTTTTTTCTCCTACAATGAAACTTATCAAAGATAAGTAAACGTTTAAACCACTTCCAGGACTTATTTCCCTTTTTTTAAATAGTCAAAAAGGGGTGCTCATAAGCTTCTTTTAATAGATTTGCACTAAACAAATTAAAAAGTAATTACTTCTCTTTATTATTTTTTTTAATAAAGTACGTACTAAAGAATGACATTGTATAAAAAGGAAATGAATTTAAAATTAATAATATAAATACAAAAAAAACATAATCATAAACATAGCACGAGACACCATTACTTATACAAAGCTTTCATGTTTTATATTCTTTTGACCGACAAGGGGTTTAGAGGTGTTATAGCAGAAATAAAATAAACTGGAGTTTTAAAACAGACTAATGTAAAAAAAAAAATAAAAAAAAAAAAAAAAAATATATATATATATTTAGATACATAAAATATTGGATTAATTTTTGTTAATTGAAAAAAAAATATTTTTTTCAAAACTTGAACAGGACAGCAATTAGAATCCTATGTTCGTATTTTGTGTTTATATATATATATATATATATATATATATATATATATATATATATATATATATATATATATATATATATATATATATATATATATATATATATATATATATATAATCCGGGGGGCCTAAAAAATTTTTTTGCGGGGTGGCCCTATTTATCTAGTTCCGCCACTGGTCTTGTGAGAGGGGAATGGATGGTCTTGTGAGAGGGGAATGGATGGTCCTGTAGGAAGGGAATCGATGGTCTTGTAGGAAAGGAATGGATGGTCTTGTGAAAGGGGAATGGATGGTCTTGTGAGAGGGGAATGGATGGTCTTGTAGGAAGGGAATGGATGGTCTTGTAGGAAGGGAATGGATGGTCTTGTAGGAGGGGAATGGATGGTCTTGTGAGAGGGGAATGGATGGTCTTGTGAGAGGGGAATGGATGGTCTTGTGAGAGGGGAATGGATGGTCTTGTAGGAAGGGAATCGATGGTCTTGAAGGAAGGGAATAGATGGTCTTGTGAGAGGGGAATGGATGGTCTTGTGAGAGGGGAATGGGTGGTCTTGTAGGAAGGGAATCGATGGTCTTGTAGGAAGGGAATGGATGGTCTTGTAGGAAGGGAATGGATGGTCTTGTAGGAAGGGAATGGATGGTCTTGTGAGAGGGGAATGGATTGTCTTGTGAGAGGGGAATGGATGGTCTTGTGAGAGGGGAATGGATGGTCTTGTAGGAAGGGAATCGATGGTCTTGTAGGAAGGGAATGGATGGTCTTGTGAGAGGGGAATGGATGGTCTTGTGAGAGGGAAATGGATGGTCTTGTAGGAAGGGAATGGATGGTCTTCTAGGAAGGGAATGGATGGTCTTGTGAGAGGGGAATGGATGGTCTTGTGAGAGGGGAATGGATGGTCTTGTAGGAAGGGAATCGATGGTTGTGACCTACTTAGGTCGAGTCAGGTTCTATTTTTATTTTGACATTGTATAATACCTTATATGGAGTGATTGTGCAACATAGAAATTTTCCATTAAGATCTGATTGAATGATTCTGGTCAGATGACTATCCCAACCAATGGCTACATGAGTTGAGGATAATCTCCCCTGTGGCAGAAGTCTTTAATTGCACCGCACACTCGCCACACGTGGCAGTTTTACCTTGACCAGGCAGCCGTCCATATTGTCCGGCTATAGACTCTGACCATTTGAACGTGAGAGAACTTAAGTCCTGTGTGTGCTACGCTTTCTTAAGTTGATATAGTCTTCTAGTATAATATTACTTGTCGCCAAGTAATTCTTGAAACTATAGCAGTGTTGTGTGGCCTGTGGCTATTTTTTTTAGGCAGTGTAGAAATCTGTGATAGTGTTTTTTCCTACACTCTGTAAGTTGGGTTTTGATATTTTATACATTAAATATTTTATCTAGTTTAACCTTGTGTTCTGCCACAACTGTGTTCGCTTATTAAAGGTTGTATGTAGATTGGATGAGTGTTAATTACAATAGTATCACTAGTTTTCCCTAGACATCGAATTCGAGCCCTAGTGTGTCGTTGTGTTAGTGTTCATCCATTTAGGCCGTAAGGCATTTGCATATGACCCCGAAAAAAGAATCCGGGGACGTTCACCTTCTATCTGGCTGATAGATAGGGGACGTTACAAAGTGGGGGCTCGCCGAGATTTAATCTGTCGTTCCAGTTGTTGGTTATATCAGTAAGCACTAAGGTTAGTTTGATTTAGTTGTTTTTCTATCCAGTGCGCCGTGTTCTTACAGCGCGCGCAAGCCTAGTGGTATCTAGGTCAACAGCCAGACGTGTCACGATAAGAGGTCAAGTACACGACCCAACGCACCGTGTTAAGTTAGTGAATCTAGGCTTGTTGTGATTTGAAAGTTAGTGTTATGGAGTCTTTTTTGGCTAATCCCACTTTTGAGGAGGTCGAGAAGTTGAGTAGAAAAGTTTTGATTAGTCTTGTTAAGGAATTGAAATTGGATTATTCTGTTACGCAGAAGTCAGAGGTGTTGAGAGATAAAATTGTTGTTCATTTTATTAATGAAGGGGTATTTGATGAAAGTTTGTTGGCTGGTGTATTACTCCGGGAGGAGAAAGTTGCTTTAGAGAAGGCATTAAAAGAACAGGAGTTAGAGGTTAAAATTGCTTTAGATAGGAAGAGGTTGGAATCAGAATTTGGTCAAGTTAGTGATGTTACTTCTCTGGTAGATCCAAAAAAGTTGTCGGTGGGGCAAGTGATTGCCAAATTCGGGAAATTAGTTCCTAAATTTGATGAAACAGATTTGGTCGTTTTCTTTAACTCATTTGAGAGTTTAGCGAAGACATGTGAATGGCCCGAAACTTCCATTACTGCTTTATTGAGCTCGGTCCTTACTGGGAAAGCTGCAAAAACATACCAGGCACTCTCTCACGACGTTCAAAATAACTATAGTTTGGTCAAGACTGCCATTTTGAAGGCCTACGAGCTGACGCCTGAGGCCTATCGGACAAAATTCCGAACACTCCGCAAGTTACCCACTCAATCATATGTGGAATTTCTCTTTGAAAAGGAGAAAATATTTTCAAGGTGGCTACACTCGGAGGAAGTTTCTGAGTTTGAGAAACTCAGGTCACTTATCCTAAGGGAAGAATTCCTATCGTCCCTGCCTGAAGAGATACGACTACACATACTGGATAACAAGATAACTGACATCCAGAAGGCTGCTGAGTCGGCTGACACATATATGTTGGTGCATAAGAAACCACCAGTGTCAGGAAACCGCCTCAACCCCGTGCTTCCCCTTTTTGGCAGCAATCTTCCTGTTGGCCAACACTTGAAGGCATCACAGTCCAGAGAGAACCCAAGATCAACTCTCAATCGTCGAGCGGTATGCCAGTTCTGCAAAAGACCTGGTCATCTTGTCAAGGACTGTTACAAACGTCGTCAATATAACAGAGAGGTGGTGCGTACTTCTGCGCACTATGCTCTATCCCCTCAAGCAGCCAGTGCAACTATGAACTCTAGAATTCTAAAGGACTCTAACCCTAAGTGTCCGCAAGAAGGTAGTCAAATCCCCACACATTATGTGCAGTCACATTTTGACTGTTCTCGCCACCATCCAGTTTCTTCCGAGTCTACCGATCTCGAGGGATCGAGAAAAGTTGACTTTTCATCTTTTATTGCCGAAGCCATCATTAGCAAACCAGGTGATCCGTTGTCTCAGCGGAATATCACCGTCCTAAGAGACACAGGAGCGTCACAATCACTTCTTTTGAAAAGTTCAATGGACATTACACCTGAGACGAACACCGGAAGGATTTCCATTATCCAGGGAGTAGGGACAAAATCTACTGTCGTCCCTTTACACAAGCTTGCCCTGAAACATCATCTCGTCGAAGGTGAGGTCATTTTAGGTGTGATAGATAGTATTCCTGTCCCAGGAGTACACCTACTTCTAGGGAATGACCTTGCGGGAAGCAAAGTATACCCCTGTACGGTTTCAGACCCTTTGTCAACAGTTCCAGATAATGATTATGAACTGTATCCTGCATGCGCGGTGACAAGAAGCCAGACCAAACAGTTGGCTGACACAACGTCTGAACCACACCCGCCATCATCGTCAAGAAATTCGACTCCCAAATTGGAGTCTATGCTTCCAGAAAACACAAGTCTGGGCTTACCCCTGAGGATATCTCAGGAAGACATCATTAAAGCTCAACAAGTCGACGCGGAACTCAAAGCAACGGTCGAAAAATCTATATCATCTGACGATGGAGAATATTTCTCCGAGAACGGCCTCTTCTTTCGTCGCGCTATACCAGTGAATGCCTCACCAGCCGAACCATGGTTGGGTAAAAACCAGCTGTGGGTCCCTCCACCTTATCGGCATGAAATACTTAAGCTGGCACATGACCATCCAATGTCAGCGCACCCAGGAGTCACTAAAACGACGGCGAAGATCAAAGAACTGTTCTTTTGGCCCAAAATGAGAAAAGATGTGTCGCGTTACTGCAGAAGTTGCACGAACTGTCAGTTGGCCGGAAAGCCAAACCAGACAATTCCTAAGGCCCCTTTGAGTCCGATTCCTGTATTAGAAGAACCCTTTTCAAAAATCGTCATGGACTGTGTAGGTCCCTTGCCTAAAACCAAGGCGGGCAACGAGTACCTACTTACCTTTATGTGTTCAAGTACCCGTTTTCCCGAGGCGATTCCCTTACGGAACATTAAGGCAAAGACTGTAGTCAGAGCCATGACCCGGTTCTTCACTACCTTTGGATTACCTAGAATCGTGCAAACAGATCAAGGCAGCAACTTCACCAGTCACCATTTTCAGGAAGCACTAGCCAAGTTAGGCGTTACCCACATCACCAGCTCAGCCTACCACCCCCAGTCTCAAGGCGTACTTGAGAGGTTCCACCAAACCCTCAAAACCATGCTAAGAACATTCGCTAATAGTAACACCCAATGGGATGAGACTGTTCCTTGGATTATTTTCGCCGCGAGGGACTGTGTCCAGGACTCTTTAGGCTACTCTCCTTTTCAACTTGTGTTTGGACATTCTGTCCGAGGTCCCCTGAAGCTGATACACGAACGGTGGACAGGTACCAGCGATCATCCTGTGGAAAACTTTGACGATTTTCACGTTCGACTGAAAGCCGTGTGCGAAATGGCTCACAAGAACTTAAGAAAGGCCCAAGTGAGAATGAAAGGACTGTATGATAAGAGTTCTTGTAAACGAACATTCAATCCAGGCGACAAAGTTCTTGTGCTAGTGCCTAATCTGAACAATGCGTTATCCTTGAGATATTGTGGACCCTTTACTGTGCATTCAAAATTAAGTGATTTGAACTATGTTGTCAATACGCCTGACAGAAGAAGGAAACAGACAGTGTATCATGTTAACTCACTGAAAAAGTATTATGATAATTGTAACAATTTTCATTCCACAGCTAAAATTACTTTACCTGTATGTTCAAATGTTTCTGATGATGTGATACATGATAAATTGAAACCCCCAAAATTGGTAAATTCTTCCTTTTTAGATAATTTGAATGTCCACCTCATGCATTTGTCCACAGAGGAAAGCCAAAAATTGTCTCAGTTATTCGAGACATTTCCCTCTAGTTTTGGGGATGTCCCCAAAGAAGCGAAGGTTCCACCTCATGATGTAGACGTAGGTGACGCAAAACCCATCAAACAACACCCCTATAGAGTTAACCCGGAAAAAGCTGCTTTGATAAAAGATGAAATTGATTATATGCTCAAGAATGATATCATTGAGCCCAGTTTCAGCAACGAGTTCCCCGTGTCTCCTAGTACCGAAAGACGGTGGATCTTTCAGGTTTGTGACCGACTTTAGGAAGGTAAATGCGCTCACCAAAGCTGATTCCTATCCATTACCTCGGATAGAAGACGTTATTGATAAAGTTGGTCAGGCTAAGATAATTTCCAAAATTGATTTACTTTCAGGATACTGGCAAATCCCCTTATCTGACCCTGCAAAAGAAATATCTGCTTTTGTAACCCCTAATGGTTTTTATAGATACAAACGTATGCCCTTTGGTATGCGAAATGCTGGTCAAACTTTCCAGAGGGTCATTAACTCTGTCATTGCTGACATAGACCAATGTGAGGCCTACATAGATGATATAGTTGTATTTTCTAATACTTTTGAAGAACATATTGTTCAGTTGACTAACCTGTTTAGAAAATTGTCTGAAGTGAATTTTACTGTAAACTTACATAAAAGTAATTTCTGTAAAGGTTCAATTACCTATTTGGGTTACCAAGTGGGAACGAACCAAGTTCGGCCCATTGAAGCTAAAGTAGATGCTATTGTAAGGTTACCACCTCCCAAAAATTGTAAAGAGATCAAAAAGTTCCTTGGGATGGCTGGTTACTATAGGCGGTTCTGTCAAAACTTTTCAGCTATTGCTGAACCTCTTACTGCATTATTAAAAAAGGGTGTTGAGTTTGAATGGTCAAATAAATGTCAAGAAGCTTTTTTAACCATTAAATCATTTTTATCTAATGCTCCTGTTATGGCTGCACCAAATTTCAGCAAGCCCTTTAAACTTGCCATTGATGCTAGCAACTTAGCCATTGGCTCAGTCCTATTTCAAGAAGACAACATGGGAATTGACCATCCCATTGCCTTTTTTTCCAGGAAGTTAAATGAGAACCAAAAGAATTACTCTACTATTGAAAAAGAAGCTTTAGCTCTGGTTTTGTCATTACAACATTTTGAAGTCTATGTCTCTTCTTCAACCAATCCAGTCAGAGTGTTTTCTGACCATGATCCTCTGAAATTTACCTCTAAGTTAGGACAGACAAATCAAAGAATATTGAGATGGTGTTTATATTTCCAAAATTTTAATCTGGAAATTTCACACATTAAGGGTAGTGATAATGTTGTGGCTGATTGTTTGTCAAGGATGTAAAATCTTGTTGCACACATTGATCATGTGTCATGTTTTGTGGTTCATTGGGACCATGCACTGGTGTTGTGTTTTCACATGAAAATGAGTGGTATGATTTTTGATTTTTACAAAATTCAAATTCTATTGAATATTTTGTTTATTTTCAGGTGAACCTTAATTAAAGGTGGTTTTTGATTCTATGTAATCTTTTATAATAAAATGTCTCAGATGACTCAATTGATATTGTAGCTAGTCATTGAAATAAAGGTCTTACCCTGGCGGGTTTACCACTTTTAATATCCACATGGAAATATTTGTAATACCCTTTTCTGAGGGATTTTGATGTATAATTACTTTTTGAAGGGTTACTTCCCTTTCACCAATTGTAAAAGTTGGAGTTACTTCCCTTTTATGTTCAGGGATATTTTCATCTGGTATTATGATTTTGATTGACTACATTTGTAAAACATTTTTTTTATTTCATTGCCAGATTGGTTCCTTATGTATGTTTTTGTGGAACCTATCTGTCACTTCCAAAAAGGGAGGGGATGTGACCTACTTAGGTCGAGTCAGGTTCTATTTTTATTTTGACATTGTATAATACCTTATATGGAGTGATTGTGCAACATAGAAATTTTCCATTAAGATCTGATTGAATGATTCTGGTCAGATGACTATCCCAACCAATGGCTACATGAGTTGAGGATAATCTCCCCTGTGGCAGAAGTCTTTAATTGCACCGTACACTCGCCACACGTGGCAGTTTTACCTTGACCAGGCAGCCGTCCATATTGTCCGGCTATAGACTCTGACCATTTGAACGTGAGAGAACTTAAGTCCTGTGTGTGCTACGCTTTCTTAAGTTGATATAGTCTTCTAGTATAATATTACTTGTCGCCAAGTAATTCTTGAAACTATAGCAGTGTTGTGTGGCCTGTGGCTATTTTTTTTAGGCAGTGTAGAAATCTGTGATAGTGTTTTTTCCTACACTCTGTAAGTTGGGTTTTGATATTTTATACATTAAATATTTTATCTAGTTTAACCTTGTGTTCTGCCACAACTGTGTTCGCTTATTAAAGGTTGTATGTAGATTGGATGAGTGTTAATTACAATAGTATCACTAGTTTTCCCTAGACATCGAATTCGAGCCCTAGTGTGTCGTTGTGTTAGTGTTCATCCATTTAGGCCGTAAGGCATTTGCATATGACCCCGAAAAAAGAATCCGGGGACGTTCACCTTCTATCTGGCTGATAGATAGGGGACGTTACAAAGTGGGGGCTCGCCGAGATTTAATCTGTCGTTCCAGTTGTTGGTTATATCAGTAAGCACTAAGGTTAGTTTGATTTAGTTGTTTTTCTATCCAGTGCGCCGTGTTCTTACAGCGCGCGCAAGCCTAGTGGTATCTAGGTCAACAGCCAGACGTGTCACGATAAGAGGTCAAGTACACGACCCAACGCACCGTGTTAAGTTAGTGAATCTAGGCTTGTTGTGATTTGAAAGTTAGTGTTATGGAGTCTTTTTTGGCTAATCCCACTTTTGAGGAGGTCGAGAAGTTGAGTAGAAAAGTTTTGATTAGTCTTGTTAAGGAATTGAAATTGGATTATTCTGTTACGCAGAAGTCAGAGGTGTTGAGAGATAAAATTGTTGTTCATTTTATTAATGAAGGGGTATTTGATGAAAGTTTGTTGGCTGGTGTATTACTCCGGGAGGAGAAAGTTGCTTTAGAGAAGGCATTAAAAGAACAGGAGTTAGAGGTTAAAATTGCTTTAGATAGGAAGAGGTTGGAATCAGAATTTGGTCAAGTTAGTGATGTTACTTCTCTGGTAGATCCAAAAAAGTTGTCGGTGGGGCAAGTGATTGCCAAATTCGGGAAATTAGTTCCTAAATTTGATGAAACAGATTTGGTCGTTTTCTTTAACTCATTTGAGAGTTTAGCGAAGACATGTGAATGGCCCGAAACTTCCATTACTGCTTTATTGAGCTCGGTCCTTACTGGGAAAGCTGCAAAAACATACCAGGCACTCTCTCACGACGTTCAAAATAACTATAGTTTGGTCAAGACTGCCATTTTGAAGGCCTACGAGCTGACGCCTGAGGCCTATCGGACAAAATTCCGAACACTCCGCAAGTTACCCACTCAATCATATGTGGAATTTCTCTTTGAAAAGGAGAAAATATTTTCAAGGTGGCTACACTCGGAGGAAGTTTCTGAGTTTGAGAAACTCAGGTCACTTATCCTAAGGGAAGAATTCCTATCGTCCCTGCCTGAAGAGATACGACTACACATACTGGATAACAAGATAACTGACATCCAGAAGGCTGCTGAGTCGGCTGACACATATATGTTGGTGCATAAGAAACCACCAGTGTCAGGAAACCGCCTCAACCCCGTGCTTCCCCTTTTTGGCAGCAATCTTCCTGTTGGCCAACACTTGAAGGCATCACAGTCCAGAGAGAACCCAAGATCAACTCTCAATCGTCGAGCGGTATGCCAGTTCTGCAAAAGACCTGGTCATCTTGTCAAGGACTGTTACAAACGTCGTCAATATAACAGAGAGGTGGTGCGTACTTCTGCGCACTATGCTCTATCCCCTCAAGCAGCCAGTGCAACTATGAACTCTAGAATTCTAAAGGACTCTAACCCTAAGTGTCCGCAAGAAGGTAGTCAAATCCCCACACATTATGTGCAGTCACATTTTGACTGTTCTCGCCACCATCCAGTTTCTTCCGAGTCTACCGATCTCGAGGGATCGAGAAAAGTTGACTTTTCATCTTTTATTGCCGAAGCCATCATTAGCAAACCAGGTGATCCGTTGTCTCAGCGGAATATCACCGTCCTAAGAGACACAGGAGCGTCACAATCACTTCTTTTGAAAAGTTCAATGGACATTACACCTGAGACGAACACCGGAAGGATTTCCATTATCCAGGGAGTAGGGACAAAATCTACTGTCGTCCCTTTACACAAGCTTGCCCTGAAACATCATCTCGTCGAAGGTGAGGTCATTTTAGGTGTGATAGATAGTATTCCTGTCCCAGGAGTACACCTACTTCTAGGGAATGACCTTGCGGGAAGCAAAGTATACCCCTGTACGGTTTCAGACCCTTTGTCAACAGTTCCAGATAATGATTATGAACTGTATCCTGCATGCGCGGTGACAAGAAGCCAGACCAAACAGTTGGCTGACACAACGTCTGAACCACACCCGCCATCATCGTCAAGAAATTCGACTCCCAAATTGGAGTCTATGCTTCCAGAAAACACAAGTCTGGGCTTACCCCTGAGGATATCTCAGGAAGACATCATTAAAGCTCAACAAGTCGACGCGGAACTCAAAGCAACGGTCGAAAAATCTATATCATCTGACGATGGAGAATATTTCTCCGAGAACGGCCTCTTCTTTCGTCGCGCTATACCAGTGAATGCCTCACCAGCCGAACCATGGTTGGGTAAAAACCAGCTGTGGGTCCCTCCACCTTATCGGCATGAAATACTTAAGCTGGCACATGACCATCCAATGTCAGCGCACCCAGGAGTCACTAAAACGACGGCGAAGATCAAAGAACTGTTCTTTTGGCCCAAAATGAGAAAAGATGTGTCGCGTTACTGCAGAAGTTGCACGAACTGTCAGTTGGCCGGAAAGCCAAACCAGACAATTCCTAAGGCCCCTTTGAGTCCGATTCCTGTATTAGAAGAACCCTTTTCAAAAATCGTCATGGACTGTGTAGGTCCCTTGCCTAAAACCAAGGCGGGCAACGAGTACCTACTTACCTTTATGTGTTCAAGTACCCGTTTTCCCGAGGCGATTCCCTTACGGAACATTAAGGCAAAGACTGTAGTCAGAGCCATGACCCGGTTCTTCACTACCTTTGGATTACCTAGAATCGTGCAAACAGATCAAGGCAGCAACTTCACCAGTCACCATTTTCAGGAAGCACTAGCCAAGTTAGGCGTTACCCACATCACCAGCTCAGCCTACCACCCCCAGTCTCAAGGCGTACTTGAGAGGTTCCACCAAACCCTCAAAACCATGCTAAGAACATTCGCTAATAGTAACACCCAATGGGATGAGACTGTTCCTTGGATTATTTTCGCCGCGAGGGACTGTGTCCAGGACTCTTTAGGCTACTCTCCTTTTCAACTTGTGTTTGGACATTCTGTCCGAGGTCCCCTGAAGCTGATACACGAACGGTGGACAGGTACCAGCGATCATCCTGTGGAAAACTTTGACGATTTTCACGTTCGACTGAAAGCCGTGTGCGAAATGGCTCACAAGAACTTAAGAAAGGCCCAAGTGAGAATGAAAGGACTGTATGATAAGAGTTCTTGTAAACGAACATTCAATCCAGGCGACAAAGTTCTTGTGCTAGTGCCTAATCTGAACAATGCGTTATCCTTGAGATATTGTGGACCCTTTACTGTGCATTCAAAATTAAGTGATTTGAACTATGTTGTCAATACGCCTGACAGAAGAAGGAAACAGACAGTGTATCATGTTAACTCACTGAAAAAGTATTATGATAATTGTAACAATTTTCATTCCACAGCTAAAATTACTTTACCTGTATGTTCAAATGTTTCTGATGATGTGATACATGATAAATTGAAACCCCCAAAATTGGTAAATTCTTCCTTTTTAGATAATTTGAATGTCCACCTCATGCATTTGTCCACAGAGGAAAGCCAAAAATTGTCTCAGTTATTCGAGACATTTCCCTCTAGTTTTGGGGATGTCCCCAAAGAAGCGAAGGTTCCACCTCATGATGTAGACGTAGGTGACGCAAAACCCATCAAACAACACCCCTATAGAGTTAACCCGGAAAAAGCTGCTTTGATAAAAGATGAAATTGATTATATGCTCAAGAATGATATCATTGAGCCCAGTTTCAGCAACGAGTTCCCCGTGTCTCCTAGTACCGAAAGACGGTGGATCTTTCAGGTTTGTGACCGACTTTAGGAAGGTAAATGCGCTCACCAAAGCTGATTCCTATCCATTACCTCGGATAGAAGACGTTATTGATAAAGTTGGTCAGGCTAAGATAATTTCCAAAATTGATTTACTTTCAGGATACTGGCAAATCCCCTTATCTGACCCTGCAAAAGAAATATCTGCTTTTGTAACCCCTAATGGTTTTTATAGATACAAACGTATGCCCTTTGGTATGCGAAATGCTGGTCAAACTTTCCAGAGGGTCATTAACTCTGTCATTGCTGACATAGACCAATGTGAGGCCTACATAGATGATATAGTTGTATTTTCTAATACTTTTGAAGAACATATTGTTCAGTTGACTAACCTGTTTAGAAAATTGTCTGAAGTGAATTTTACTGTAAACTTACATAAAAGTAATTTCTGTAAAGGTTCAATTACCTATTTGGGTTACCAAGTGGGAACGAACCAAGTTCGGCCCATTGAAGCTAAAGTAGATGCTATTGTAAGGTTACCACCTCCCAAAAATTGTAAAGAGATCAAAAAGTTCCTTGGGATGGCTGGTTACTATAGGCGGTTCTGTCAAAACTTTTCAGCTATTGCTGAACCTCTTACTGCATTATTAAAAAAGGGTGTTGAGTTTGAATGGTCAAATAAATGTCAAGAAGCTTTTTTAACCATTAAATCATTTTTATCTAATGCTCCTGTTATGGCTGCACCAAATTTCAGCAAGCCCTTTAAACTTGCCATTGATGCTAGCAACTTAGCCATTGGCTCAGTCCTATTTCAAGAAGACAACATGGGAATTGACCATCCCATTGCCTTTTTTTCCAGGAAGTTAAATGAGAACCAAAAGAATTACTCTACTATTGAAAAAGAAGCTTTAGCTTTGGTTTTGTCATTACAACATTTTGAAGTCTATGTCTCTTCTTCAACCAATCCAGTCAGAGTGTTTTCTGACCATGATCCTCTGAAATTTACCTCTAAGTTAGGACAGACAAATCAAAGAATATTGAGATGGTGTTTATATTTCCAAAATTTTAATCTGGAAATTTCACACATTAAGGGTAGTGATAATGTTGTGGCTGATTGTTTGTCAAGGATGTAAAATCTTGTTGCACACATTGATCATGTGTCATGTTTTGTGGTTCATTGGGACCATGCACTGGTGTTGTGTTTTCACATGAAAATGAGTGGTATGATTTTTGATTTTTACAAAATTCAAATTCTATTGAATATTTTGTTTATTTTCAGGTGAACCTTAATTAAAGGTGGTTTTTGATTCTATGTAATCTTTTATAATAAAATGTCTCAGATGACTCAATTGATATTGTAGCTAGTCATTGAAATAAAGGTCTTACCCTGGCGGGTTTACCACTTTTAATATCCACATGGAAATATTTGTAATACCCTTTTCTGAGGGATTTTGATGTATAATTACTTTTTGAAGGGTTACTTCCCTTTCACCAATTGTAAAAGTTGGAGTTACTTCCCTTTTATGTTCAGGGATATTTTCATCTGGTATTATGATTTTGATTGACTACATTTGTAAAACATTTTTTTTATTTCATTGCCAGATTGGTTCCTTATGTATGTTTTTGTGGAACCTATCTGTCACTTCCAAAAAGGGAGGGGATGTGACCTACTTAGGTCGAGTCAGGTTCTATTTTTATTTTGACATTGTATAATACCTTATATGGAGTGATTGTGCAACATAGAAATTTTCCATTAAGATCTGATTGAATGATTCTGGTCAGATGACTATCCCAACCAATGGCTACATGAGTTGAGGATAATCTCCCCTGTGGCAGAAGTCTTTAATTGCACCGCACACTCGCCACACGTGGCAGTTTTACCTTGACCAGGCAGCCGTCCATATTGTCCGGCTATAGACTCTGACCATTTGAACGTGAGAGAACTTAAGTCCTGTGTGTGCTACGCTTTCTTAAGTTGATATAGTCTTCTAGTATAATATTACTTGTCGCCAAGTAATTCTTGAAACTATAGCAGTGTTGTGTGGCCTGTGGCTATTTTTTTTAGGCAGTGTAGAAATCTGTGATAGTGTTTTTTCCTACACTCTGTAAGTTGGGTTTTGATATTTTATACATTAAATATTTTATCTAGTTTAACCTTGTGTTCTGCCACAACTGTGTTCGCTTATTAAAGGTTGTATGTAGATTGGATGAGTGTTAATTACAATAGTATCACTAGTTTTCCCTAGACATCGAATTCGAGCCCTAGTGTGTCGTTGTGTTAGTGTTCATCCATTTAGGCCGTAAGGCATTTGCATATGACCCCGAAAAAAGAATCCGGGGACGTTCACCTTCTATCTGGCTGATAGATAGGGGACGTTACATGGTCTTGAAGGAAGGGAATAGATGGTCTTGTGAGAGGGGAATGGATGGTCTTGTGAGAGGGGAATGGGTGGTCTTGTAGGAAGGGAATCGATGGTCTTGTAGGAAGGGAATGGATGGTCTTGTAGGAAGGGAATGGATGGTCTTGTAGGAAGGGAATGGATGGTCTTGTGAGAGGGGAATGGATTGTCTTGTGAGAGGGGAATGGATGGTCTTGTGAGAGGGGAATGGATGGTCTTGTAGGAAGGGAATCGATGGTCTTGTAGGAAGGGAATGGATGGTCTTGTGAGAGGGGAATGGATGGTCTTGTGAGAGGGAAATGGATGGTCTTGTAGGAAGGGAATGGATGGTCTTCTAGGAAGGGAATGGATGGTCTTGTGAGAGGGGAATGGATGGTCTTGTGATAGGGGAATGGATGGTCCTGTAGGAAGGGAATCGATGGTCTTGTAGGAAGGTAATGGATGGTCTTGTGGAAGGGGAATGGATGGTCTTGTGAGAGGGGAATGGATGGTATTGTAGGAAGGGAATGGATGGTCTTGTAGGAAGGGAATGGATGGTCTTGTAGGAAGGTAATGGATGGTCTTGTGAGAGGGGAATGGATGGTCTTGTGACAGGAGAATGGATGGTCTTGTAGGAAGGGAATGGATGGTCTTGTAGGAAGGGAATGGATGGTCTTGTGAGAGGGGAATGGATGATCTTGTGAGAGGGGAATGGATGGTCTTGTGAGAGGGGAATGGATGGTCTTGTAGGAAGGGAATGGATGGTCTTGTAGGAAGGGAATGGATGGTCTTGTGAGAGGGGAATGGATGGTCTTGTGAGAGGGGAATGGATGGTCTTGTAGGAAGGGAATGGATGGTCTTGTAGTAAGGGAATGGATGATCTTGTAGGAAGGGAATGGATGGTCTTTAGGAAGGGAATGGATGGTCTTGTAGGAAGGGAATGGATGGTCTTTAGGAAGGGAATGGATGGTCTTGTAGGAAGGGAATGGATGGTCTTGTGAGAGGGGAATAGATGGTCTTGTGAGAGGGGAATGGATGGTCTTGTAGGAAGGGAATCGATGGTCTTGTAGGAAGGGAATGGATGGTCTTGTAGGAAGGGAATGGATGGTCTTGTAGGAAGGGAATGGATGGTCTTGTGAGAAGGGAATGGATGGTCTGATTACGTCACGTGATAGATTGTTAAGTTTAGCCCAAACATACCTTCAGCTAGTAAATTAGACATTTTGCTTTACGCACCAAGGGGTCATCCATAAATGACGTCACGCTTTTTTTGACGATTTTTACCTCCCCCCCTCCCCTCCGTCACACGTCGTCACAAAAAGCCAGACCCCCCCCCCTAAAATGACGTCACACCTCAACCTACAACCCCCCTCAAAATTGCAGTTGAATTTTTTTTAAACATCGATATTTTTCCAAAATCTTGTCTAAACTGTTACAATTTATTAAAACAGTTATCGAAAACGCGAAATAACGTCTAAAATTCGTTTTCTAACATTGCTTTTTTATAATGCAAAAATGTGACGTCGCAACATCTGAACCCCCCCCCCCCCCCACTCCCCCTCATCACACATCGTCACAAAATAACGGACCCCCCCTCCCCCCTACGAGTGTGACGTCATTTATGGATGACTCCCAAGCATTCAACTTCGTAAAAAAAAACACTAACGATTTTTTTCTTAATTAAGCAACCAACCTTACAATGTGCTCAGCACAAATTGCTTATTGGCTTTTTAATTGACTTTGGTGTTGTCTTCAAGTCGGGGGTTCTCACATTCTGACAAACACACCGTGGGAGGTTGTTTGAATGTTCCCAGATTAGTTGCATCGTGATGTAATCACCAGGACAAAAGATTAGTAAAGATTAATGAGTAACCTAATCGAACTGATTATGTTTGGGTCAGTTGATATTCAATTTAAATATAATTTTTTTCCAGATATTTTAGCTTTGTAACTTCAATTAGAAAAAAAAACATTGAGCTGAACTCATCATCATCATTTCCCGTTCGTGCCCAAGACAAATGGGGCAGATAAAGTAGAGTTCAACTGCTTCAGAGACCTCGGCATAGGAAAGGATAATGTGGTCAGTACTATACCCAACCGGCTTTTGTTTTCCTAACGAACGTTAGGTACCCATCAGAGCTGAGTGGACTCTCTGGTCCGTAGTCTAGCGCTCTACCGCTAGGCCACGCCGTCCCAGCTGAACTAGTTTATCAACATTTATAATAACAAGATTTTAAATGTAAAATCATAAGAAAATCAACGCAAGTTTTCTCTTGCTGTAATAGTAGATACATTGCAGCGATTTAAATTGTAAAACATTTCTAGTTGTAAATTTTTTATTATTAAATATTATCACTTTATTAATTTGTAAAGACTAATATACCATCTACAAAGAGTTAACATGAGATTTGATTGTGAAGCCATAAGAGATGCACTCAGATCCGGATCTACGTATGGGCTAAACAAGCTATAACGTAGGGCCCTGCGGTTTGGGAGTCCTCGAAAGTATTTCTACAAACAGCGGAGGGCATTTTGTCAACACATTTATCTTGTTTT
Organism: Physella acuta; assembly: GCF_028476545.2. Classification (NCBI taxonomy): domain Eukaryota; kingdom Metazoa; phylum Mollusca; class Gastropoda; family Physidae; genus Physella; species Physella acuta. The sequence continues at coordinate 87,755 of NW_026733046.1, read as the reverse complement.
ATATTTATTTATTTATCTTCAAACCAAGGTAGAGGCCAAGTTCTCCTTACCCTACAGTTATATACGACATTTTTTGCCGACAAAATAATTTTTACAAGCTTTCATTTAGTTCTCAACGTATGTTTGTTTGTGGCCAATTATTGTACCCCAATTTTGACCCACTTCTTTGTTTAAACTTTCCTGATATTTGAGATATCTAGTTTAAAAAAAAATTCTAATTAGTTAGACAATTAGTCATTAAGTTTTAATTAAAAAATACCATATTAAAAAAAATAAAATCGGAGATAACACGATTAAATAGATCTGCTAGTAATCTTTTGTTCAGAGGGTCGTATAGGGTGAACTGTTCGTCAAGGTTGACTGACTTCTTGCTTTTATTCAAGAAAGGAAATCATTTTTGTTTCTTAACTTCAGTGCATTTAAAAGCTTGTTATGATAAACGTTTTCATATTTGTTGTATTTAAGTCTGTAAACATGTGGCAGTAACATATAATATATAGACTTATAAGGGTCTCTTTATGGAGAATAGTTTAGTCAAGTCTAAATCTAGTCAAAATTAAGTTAAGACATTGGAATACAATCAGAAAGACAACCAGACAGACAAACACAGACAGACAACCGCAGACAGATAAACACAGACAGACAAACACAGACAGACAAACACAGATTCTAATTTTTCACAACATTTGTCCCAACTCCGTAAATTGTTTACCGAGTTAAGGTTAGCCAATTTAACTATTAACTTAAGCAAAAGTGAATTTTGTCATAGTTATATAACTTATCTCGGACACAACGTTGGTAATGGCGTGGTTCGACCTGTGTCAGCCAAAGTTGAAGCCATTGACCACATGTCCCCTCCCACAAATGTAAGACAGTTGAGGTTTTAGGCATATCGGGCTTCTACTGACGATTTTGTCCAAACTTCTCTAGTGTCGCAGCCCCCCCCTCCCCCCCTTTACCGCTCTTCTCAAACGTTACGTTAAGTTTGTTTGGGATATCCCATGTCAAACGGCTTTTGAAGAAATCAAAGCCATGTTAACCTCCAACCCCCTCCTAAAAGCTCATGATTTTAGTTTAAACTGGCTGTGGATGCCAGCGAAGTAGGGGTAGGAGCAGTGATCTTACATACAAATACAAATGGAAATGCCTATTTCTGACAAAAATTAAATGCTGGACAACGCAGCTACTCTACTATTGAGAAAGAGGCACTATCTTTAGTACTTTACTTTGGAAATCTCTGTGACTTCTTCTGTTGGTCCCTTAGTGGTGTACACTGATCACAATCCCTTCACTTTCATGAAAAAGTTTGGAAATAAATCCCAGGTTAGCAGTGGCGTAGCGAGGTCGGGTGTCACCCGGTGCGGCACTTAATGGTATCACACCCCCCTCCCCCAGAGGCGTAGTGACCCAATCCGGGGACATACTTTCAATTTTTTTATTTGCACCCCCCGCCCCCCTCAAACTTTCGATTTCCACCCCCTCCCCCTCAAACTTTCGATTTGCACCTCTTAAAACACTATTTAACACTCGAATTAATCACTTAATTAAGTGGAATTATCATTTTTCTCCATATATTTGCTATTTTTGCCTTGGTGTTACCCCTCTAAATGGTGTCACCCGGTCCGCACCCCCCGACCCCCCCTCGCTGCGCCTCTGCAGGTTAGTAAGATGGGCATTGTATTTTCAAAAACTTCGACTTGTGTATCAAACACATTAAAGGCCGTAATAACCATATTGCAGATGCCTTGTCGCGTATCCCTTAAGTGGTACTATGTTGATTACACCACTGCAACTAGTGCCATGATGTATGTATTCTATGAGCCATTTGTATTTTCTTAAATAAATGACTGTAGGCCCTACTAAATTTATAAATATTGACTCGAGGCAGGTCCTCGTAAAGTTTATTATTTTTTTAACACCTATACATACATATCACTTTTATACAACTCATTGCATTAATTTGCCTTGCAAAGATTCACCAATTCCATTTTAAGACGTTACTAAAGATAGAAGCGATTAAAATGACAAGAACCTGACAGAACCAGTTGCAGTAGCTTTACTTGTGGCTACATGTATCAGCAGGTCCTCTACTCAAATGTTTGTTTTGATGTGTATGTGTGTGCGTTTGTGAGTGTGTGTGTTAACCGAAAAACCATAAGTAGACAAATGCTAGTGAAAATATGCTAGTATTCCAAGATAGGAAAAATTGTCGACTGAGGGGGATTTAGCAAAATAATATTTGTATTAGGTGGCTCTCTTAGTATTATCTAAACGACTGAAGCTTGGATATCCGCATAAACATGTGAAATATAAATTAGACTAAATCCATCAGGAAAAGAAGAACGAACTAGATCTACTTGGCACATGCAATTAAAAGAGACGAAAATGACTTTTAGAATAGCTCTTATACATAATACAAAAGAAAACAAAGAATATCTCAAACCACCCTACGTGCAACTATCAAAAATATTTAAAGGATATTTTTTATAACAACAATTTCTATATTCTTGAGATAAACTTTGCCATTTATTTTGGTAGCTCCCACCTGCCGGCTGATGAGGGGCGGGGCGTTTTGAAGTTTGTTCATGGGGAACAACTAATATTTTAGTGGTCTTTGATTCATAAAATGGCTTGTCATTTTAACATAATTTAAAGACGGTCAGGAATTTTCTATTGATTGCTAGGGTCAGCCTATAAATCTGATTGTCTGAATGCTTGCGAATGAGAACTAATTCACAGTGTAGACCCTATACAC